>NC_043004.1:72615970-72623470 GCF_006345805.1 Octopus sinensis | reverse complement strand
GGGCAGGATCTATATATACTACCTTCTCCCTATAACCGGCTTTAGACAGGGCGGCATTATAAAATTCCTCTTTCTGCCTAAAAATGTCGACACTAGCAGACAAATTGGTCAATCTTTGAGAAATATTTTTAACCAAATTGTCTGTTATAGTTTTAGCGTGATTCGAGAAGACACTGACATACTTTAAGTTAGTGGAAGGCTTGTGGTAAGGGCAGTAAGAATCGCTATGGAGGTTTAGTATGACATCTAAGAAATTAGCCTTAGTTAGTTCGTTATCAAAAACTATACTCATGCCCATCCTATTAAAGAACCTAGCTAATCTGTTTTTAGTTTTCTAAACGATTCTGTTCGTGGTGTTTTGAAGGTAAAACAGACAATCGTCACGATATAGGCCGCCCCCGATTTCCGGGAACTGGTCGGATAATTCGTAGAGAATATATATTCCGACCAAGTCGGCAATCTGCGCGCTATCTGAACTACCCATAGGCACATCGAACTCGTTGGGGGTATCTTTACGAACCCACAACTTATCAAACTTTATAAAAAATTTTCTGGCGACCAGGATTATATCAATTTCTTCTCTAGTGAGGCCTGCCTTATTGTGTGCATGCCACAGGGCCTTATTAAGTACACTAGGGTTAATTGAGGGGTAGAAACTAGCAATATCGAACTGAATGAACTTAGTTCGGTTTTTATTAGGGATAGAAGAGAACCACTTTACGAACTGCGAGGAGTTCGCCCAGAGGCTAAGCTTCAGCTTATTGACTAAACTAGGAATATATTTGTCTAAAATGTACTTACTGATTGCGCCGATGTCAGAACTAGAAGGGCATATGAGCCTTAACGCTGGGTTGGTGTAGAAATTAGGTTTGTGGTCCTTCACAATGAATCTAGGCTGTTTGTATGTAAGTATGTATGTATATATGTATATATGTATGCATATATGTATGTACATATAAATGTATGTATATATGTATGCATATATGTATGTATGTATGCATGTACATATATATGTATGCATATATGTATGTATGTATGTATGTAAGTATGTATATATGTATGTATGTATGTTTTATGAAGGAACACTCATTTTGATAAGTGTGTGAATAAGGAAATGACAGTTCTCATGTGTGGCTGTTTACCTGACTCTGTGAGAGTCTGGTGACCCTGGTGACGTTGCTATTTTTGTTTCAATGATTGGATGTGATGACGTCAACAGTTGTTTTCGGCCAATCAAAATGCAGCGGACAAAGTTTTTTTTGTTTTGATTTAATTATAAATACGCACACACACACACACACACACACACACACACACACACACACATATATATACATACACATACATACATGCATACGTATATTTCTGTGTTTGTAGATGTACATAGACATATGTATTATATGTATGTATATATATATATAATATATATATATATATATATATATATATATACATACATACATACATGCATGCATACATACATAGGGGTACTAGGTCTGTGGGTAGACCGTTCTTACGTTACAAGGATGTTTGCAAAAGGGACATGAAGGCCTGCAACATCAATATTAGCGGTTGGGAAGCAATTGCCAGCAACCGTGTAGATTGGTGACGTACCGTAAAAGATGGAATACAAAGGAGTAACAGAGAGAGAGAGGAGAAATGGAAAGACAAGAAAAGACGTCAACAAGAAACTATGACATTACAACCAGCCAGGAACAGTCTTCGCTACATTTGCGGTACCTGCCAGAGGGAGTGTTTGTCCAGGATAGGACTACACAGCCACAGCAGGACATGTATCAGGACATGAAATGTTAAAGTCGGACTAGATTATTTTATGCGCAACTCCATTGTCTCCGAGACAAAAAGGATGCCAACAACAACATACATACATACATACACACATACATACATGCATACATGCATACATACATTTATACATATACGTTTGTATATGTATGTATTTATGCTTTTTTTAAAAGAACGCACCCACCCATACTTATGTGAAAATTCACTAAAATTCCTGTTTGTGCGGTTGTTTAAATGGCGGTGATGCTGAATTATGTAAGACAATGCGTCTCGGTGGCTTTTATTTAATCGTTACGGATCTGATGACATCAACAATTGTTTTCGTCCAATCAAAATGCAGCCGGAAAGTGTGACGGTTTCTTATAATGCGAGAGTCTTCGTGGAGATATGAGAGAACCGGGCTGATTGTGCAACGAGATTCTGGTGCTGCTACTCCCGCTTTCGCTGCTGAAGACTACTTTGGGTTGCAGGAACGATCAAAAGACAAGACGAATCCACACTTAAACATTCTGTGTTAATCAAACCTATTCCTTCTGATATAAGAAGCGGTTCGTGTGTCGAGAAGCGAGAGGAACACTGAAGAGAAAAGAAATATAACAGCCATGAAGAGTCTCGTCCTTTTCTTATTTCTTTTCGTTGTTGGTCTTTGGGTGACTGAAGGACAGCAGTTGACTCAAGGACCGTCGGTGGCTACAGGACTGCCAGGGACTAGGGAAGGAGGGGAAGAACAAGAGAGTGCGCCACTACCAGATGATGAAGAAGATTTAGGGAGTGATAAAGACCTAGGGGACGGCGAGTCGCCAGGGAATGACGACGAGTCAGAGGATGAAGGTGAGTCGGAGGATGAAGGCGAGTCAGAGGATGAAGGCGAGCCAGAGGATGAAGAAGAGTCAGACGATGAAGCGTTATCGGCTGATGAGGAGTCAGAGGATGACGATCAGGGAGGGGATGGTGACGAGTCAGACGATGACGACGAGGGAGGAGATGAATACGAATCAGGGGACCCGGACGAGTCAGGGAATGAAGACGCTTCAGAGGTAGTTGATGCAATTGATGAAGAATCCGACAGTGAAGTTGACCCGGTGAGTGGAGTTCCGCCGTTTCATAACGAAACAGTTGATTCTGGTAACTCGACGACAGAAGGAGAAAGTCTTGCTGTGCCCAAACGTCTGTAAGTCACTCTTTTATTCCAAATATCTCCACTAATTTCGTTCAAATGTAATAACAGCACTTTAAGAAAATCTATTTAGGTGTTCTTTACTTCATCTCATGATATCATTACCTTCATTGCCTGTTGAGTACCTACCTGATGTACTCATTTCTTTCTTTACTTACCCTTTGCCACACCTACAGGCTGTCCGGACTAACTGTAAGCCTCTGTCAGTATACATTCATTTAATATCGATCTCCTCATTGTCACCCTTTACACGCAAGTTACTAGTAATTGTTAATATCTTATTCTGCTCTAGGCACAAGGCCCTAAATTTTGGGAGAGGGGGGGGCCAGTCAATTAGATCAACCCCAGTACGCAACTGGTACTTAATTTATCGACCTCGAAAGAATGAAAGTTCAAGTCGACCTCGGCGAAATTTGAACTCAGAACGTATATATTTCTTTACTACCCACAAGGGGCTAAACACAGAGAGGACAAACAAGGACAGACAAATGGATTAAGTCGATTACATCGAACCCAGTGTGTAACTGGTACTTAATTTATCGACCCCGAAAGAATGAAAGGCAAAGTCGACCTCGGCGTAATTTGAACTCAGAACGTAACGGCAGACGAAATACCTATTTCTTTACTACCCACAAGGGTCTAAACACAGAGGGGACAAACAAGGACAAACAAACGGATTAAGTTGATTACATCGACCCCAGTGCGTAACTGGAACTTAATTTATCGACCCCGGAAGGATGAAAGGCAAAGTCGACCTCGGCGTAGTTTGAACTCAGAACGTATAGACTGACGAAATATGGCTACGCATTTCGCCCGGCGTGCTAACATTTCTGCCAGCTCACCGCCTAGTAATTGTTGATATCCTCGTACTTTTGTTACTAGTCCATAGTCTTAACTGATGCTATAAACACTTACAGAGTTAAAGCATTCTGGGATATGTGCGTATTCTGCGATAAATGGAGAAGCGGGGTCGAGTGCTAATACTATACTCTCTTTTACTCTTTTACTTGTTTCAGTCATTTGACTACGGCCATGCTAGAGCACAACCTTTAATCGAGCAACTCGAACCCGGGACTTATTCTTTTGTAAGCCCAGTACTTATTCTATCGGTCTCTTTTGCCGAACCGCTAAGTAACGGGGACATAAACACACCAGCATCGGTTGTCAAGCAATGCTAGGGGGACAAACACAGACACACAAACATACGCGCACACATATATATACATATATACGACGGGCTTCTTTCAGTTTCTATCTACCAAATCCACCCACAAGGCTTTGGTCGGCCCGAGGCACTAGTAGAAGACACTTGCCCAAGGTGCCACGTAGTGGGACTGAAACCGGAACCATGTGGTTGGTAAACAAGCTACTTACCACACAGCCACACCTGCGCCTATATATATATATATACGACTGGCTTCTTTCAGTTTCCGTCTACCATATCCACTCACAAGGCTTTGGTCGGCCCGAGGATCTAGTAGAAGACACTTGCCCAAGGTGCCACGCAGTGGGACTGAACCCGGAACCATGTGGTTGGTAAACAAGCTACTTACCACACAGCCACTCCTGCGTCTGATTACTTATAAGCTTTAGGTTTATAATTATTATTTACAGAATTGTGAAATACTGTTTTATTGAATGTAAACAACTCTGATTGCCATATTTCCCAAAATATTCCATTCCCGAAATATTCCATTCCCACGTTAATCACTCTAGCTTTGTTCACAACACCAACGTTTACACTATTCTCGCCCAGTCATTCATAACATAGTTAATCAGAGACAAGTTAAGTTAAGTTAATTTTTTGACTCAAAAAGCAAAAAGCAAGGCCATGTAGGGGGGGACAGGGAGTTATGTACAGGGTGGTGTTCATGCAAAGAGTTCAGGCCATTTGTGGTCAAGGGAGACTTTGAACCGAGCGGTCGTCGGCATCTTCACTATCTCGTCCGGCAGCTTATTCCACGGATCCGCAACCCGGACAGAGAAAGCCCCTCTCCTTCGATTGAGATGAAATCGTCGCAGATAGTGCTTTTCGGAGTGACCCCGCAGCCGACGGTCTGGAGCAGGAGTGAAGAACAGCTCTTACGAGAGGTTACACTTTCCGCTTATGATGTTGTGAGCAAGAATGGGATCACCATGGCGTCGTCGTTTTTCTAGAGAATAAATGTCGAGCGTCCTCAGCCTTTCTTCATAAGACAAAGGCTTGAGACCAAGAACCATGCGGGTAGCCAGCTTCTGGACAAGGAAGATAGACGGGCCATTAGTCTCCGTATTTTTCGGCAATCACAAACACTTTTCTTGACCAAATTCAATTTCTGAGGAGGATGTTACCAAATCTGTCTCTTGTGATGAATATTAATAGAGCACAGCTTAAAGCAATGAGCAAATAGATTGTAGGTGTCAGTTTTCTTTTCTCTTGATATACTATCATGTGGCCTTTGAATTTCATTAATAGAGCTGACGTGATGTTCACTGCTTTGAGAAAAAGCATCACAAATACCGTGTCGCTCTAAGTTACATATATATTCGGTAGCCATAGCAGTTAGGCAGCTACGCTGCCTCCAAGTGAATGTATATAGGTGTCTATATACACATACATATATATATATATATATATATATATATATATATATATATATATATATATATATATATATATATATATAATATATATATATATATATATATATATATATTATATATATATATATATATATATATATATATAAATATGTATGTATGTATGTATATATATGTGTATGTGCACACACACCACACATATAATCAAAATAAGCAACAAAGATATCCAAAGTAATGTAGTACAATCGTTTTATGCTACTTCATATTATTAAACACTGTAAGTATTACATCAGTTTTAAAATGTCGAGCAATCTTCAGCCACATATGGAATTTTTTAATTAAATGGACAATGTACATTTTTATACTTATTTCATTTGCCAACATTACAAAGATTGTACATATATAGATAGAGAGGTTAATTTCATCATTATATATATATATGCATACACACACACACACAAACACACACACACACACACATATAGGTGTCTAGGAAAACAACATAATATACCTTCACGAATTAAAGTTAAGGTATATAACACATACGTCCTCCCATCTTTGCTATATGGAAGTGAGGCATGGGTTGTTTACTGTAGGCAGGTAAGGCAATTGGAGCGATTTCATCAATACTGTTTGAGAAACATTTTGGAGATAAACTGGAAAATGGCCATTAGTAATGTGTAGGTACTTGAGAGGAGTGGCAGTAGGAGTATAGAGTCAATTGTTTTGCAAAAACGTTTGAGTGGCGGGTGGGACATTTGATAAGGATGAGTGGTGAGCGACTGCTCAAGCAGCTATTGTATGGTGAGATGGAAGATGGCAGGAGATCAGCGCATAAGGTTTAAGGATTGCCTTTAAAATGCACTATTTCAGACAGAATTGTTACTGGTAATTGGAAGAGGGAAACACAAGACCGTGATGGATGTAGGAAGATGATGAATGTATGATGGGTGTTCAAGGTTTGAGAGGGAGAGAGTGAAGTACGTGAGAATTAGGAGGAATCTTAGAAGGGGGAACCTGTGGAAAGTGAGAGTGTGTTGCTTTTTATGTGTGTGGTTTGTGGGCGGAGGTGTCTGAGTCGTGCAGGCCTGGTGAGCCATCAAAATTCTCATAGAAATCGACCCATTATAAGCAATGATATGGCAATTAAATTTCATAACAGAACGTTTGTAATATGTGGAAGGGTGTGCCTCTTAGGTGGAGGTCTAAATAGGGATGTTAAGGGAGTGCATATGGTGGAACCTGTTTCTCCTGCACGCCAGCACAGTTGTCTAGTATGTAATGAAACGTGTAAAAGCTTGGCCAGGCTTAAAAGTAATGTAAGGGCATCACATGAAAAGAATCATGAAACATTTCAGTAAGTCTTCTTGGCAACGGCTTTTCTCGTGTAACGAGGGTGCAGCTGTGATATATACATACATACACACACACACACACACACAATTATATATCGAAAAAGGCATTTTTTCCAAATTCGCCAGCTAAGCTAAGTTGTACTGTCTATAGTCGTAAGACACCCGCTGTTTTTGTCCTGTTATTACTATTATCGTTTTTTGTATTTATATTTGTGTGGCATCTGTCCTTGTTTCGTATACATTCGATCCTTTTTCCAAAAAATCTAATGCTCGTAGCTTAGTTTTTTCCTTGGGGCTGGCCGGATCGGAGCAATCTCAAGATTAATCAGCCGAAATTGCGAGGATGATCCGGTTCTTGACTGAAGATTGAAGGCTTCGAATGTCCCGTCCGTGTATTTTTGTATCGTCTTCTAAATGTTTTACGTTCTTGTCCCAGTTTGTATTTTTTTTACATATATATAAATATATATATATATATATATATTAATAAATATAAGGGTAGCAAAAAAATTCTAGAAAAAATTCTCCGCTACCAGCGGTCTAGTGAGAAAGGAGATATAGTCAAAGACTATATAATATACA
>NC_043004.1:72593470-72610970 GCF_006345805.1 Octopus sinensis | reverse complement strand
TGTCGGAATGGCAGCGTGAAGCGGCTGACCTCCCTTGTTCGAAGGTTCTAATGGATACAGATCGTGTATCAATAGCTATCTTAAGGCGGTGGCCTCATGGAGCTGACCAGCGGCAGCGATTATTCTTATATCTATAAGAATGCCATAGTAATATGGCGATAACAATTATATATATATATATATATATGTTTTTGTTCATGTATATATATATGGATTTGCAAGGGGTCGAAGAACCCGATTTCTATTAAAACCCCAGGGGGAAGAACTCACGACTACTACTACCATTATTATTACTGCTGCTAGTTATTCGACTGGTGCAGCCACTCCTAGAAAACAAGTCTAGGCCACACTGTTTAATTTACAAAACAGATAGTAGTAATTTGCTGTCGCAGTCGGTTGAGTCTAGAATTGTTTTCTGTACCCGATTTTTTTCCTCCGTTTTCCCTTCTTTGGATCTTTCCTTTTCCTATGTTTCTGACGAAGAGCTCCGCTCCAAACGTTAAACCCTCCTTTTTTTCCTGTCCTGAGCGTCCAATAACAATATACTTGTTCTACATCCTCGCCTTCTTGCATTTTCTCTTTGTGTTATCATTTTTGGATTAACTATATATATATATATATATATATATATATATATATATATATGAATAAATAAATAAATGGAGTTGAACGAAGATGTTAATAAAAACCGTTAGTGGAATTCAGTGGCGTGCGGTGACTTCCGGGGCTGGGCATGCAATGAATTTCTTTACCCCCCCCCCCCGGGCAATTTTTCAGTAAAAAAAATTTTCGAATTCCTACGATTTACATATGGGAGATTCTGAATATGCAATCAACCCCGTATGACCTAGAATAAAAAAAAAAAACGTCGCCCTGGTACTATTTAAGAAGAGTGGTCCCGTTGCGCGCGCTCGCGCATCCGCGCTGGCCAGTCGTGACTAGTCGATCCTACGACTATCTAGCAAAGTAAATAAATTTTTTAAACAAAATATATAAAACACAAAAACACAAAGTAAATAATGTTTTAAACAAAGTAAATAAAACACAAAGTAAGGATCGACTAGTCACGACTAGCTGGCGTGGATGCTCGGTTGCGCGCACCGGGACTACTCTTCTTAAATAGTACCCATGATTTTTAAATTGTTTGCAATACTCATCAAATTTGTTGAAATTCGAAAGTTCCATGAATTTAAACTCTTCTAAGGATGAATATCGTGCTTTTATTTGGTCAACTATTGTACTGATAATTTTGTTATAAAGCATTATATAAAGTCGTTGGGGCTCAATAGATATATTCTTGGATCTCTGAATTCCGATTCCTGCATCGACTCCATATTTTTCCCCCCGGGTTCAGTTCCACTGCGTGGCACCTTGGGCAAGGGTCTTCTACTATAGTCTCGGGCCGACCAAAGCCTTGTGAGTGGATTTGGTAGACGGAAACTGAAAGAAGCCCGTGGTATATATGTATATATATATGCGTGTGTGTGTTTGTACGTCTGTGTTTGTCCCCCTAGCATTGCTTGGCAACCGATGCTGGTGTGTTTATGTCCCCGTTACTTAGCGGTTCGGCAAAATAGACCGATAGAATAAGTCCCGGGCTCGAGTTGCTCGATTAAAGGCGGTGCTCGAGCATGGCCGCAGTCAAATGACTGAAACAAGTAAAAGAGATTGAAAAATTATCAAGTTTGTTTTCGAGTACAGTTCTAGTTTTATCTATTTGATCTTTACAATACACTATGTCATGACTTTTACTCTGGAGGATGTTAAATATGAAAAAAGAAAAAATCTCACTGAATACTTCTAACAAAAATAAGAAATCAGGAGCTTTTAAAGTTTGTAAGAATTCAATTGCTGAATTTATGGTGGTATCATCCCATGCTTCAGGATTTTCAATGATGTGCTCAAAAAGGCTGATTATGAAATGATAATTTTCCTTTGTGGTAATAATAAGCCGTGAGGCTGTTGCCTTCGGAAATCTTTTTTTTAACAATGTTATCTAATGCATTAGCCCTTTTCGGTGTTGGTCTCCCACCGATATAATTAATTATTTTCCATCGAATTCTCCTTTCGGAAAACTATTTCTCAAAATATCGTTTATAACACACATTTCACTCATTTCGTAAAAGGCTGTTCTTATATACGAACACACGTGGAAGCGCCGGCGTAAATTGTAAGTCAATTTCAACAAAACAGAAAGATACAGAAAGAGTGGGTATCATGCGGTCAGCTCATAGCATGACATGCCACTGAGAGAAAGTGGAAGGGGGTACAAAATATTATGAACGATCTTTCCTCCTAGCATCTGTTTTATCAATTCACTAAGAGAGAGAGAGGAAGGAGGGACAAACTAAGAGACAGAGAGGGAGGTCATGCGGGTCTTCCCACAGCATAGCCACTAAGAGAAAGAGGAAGGGGGTAAAAATATTTCAAATGCCCTATCCCCTTAGCATGTCTTTTAAACAAGTCGCTAAGAGTGAGAGAGAGAGGAAGGAAGGACAAACTGAGACAGAGAGGGAGTGTCTAACATGCTGGTCTTGTCAATGCATGACTTCTAAAAGCAGAAGTAGAGTCACTGAGAGAGAAGGGGAGAAAAATACAACTGGACGGATTTTCTTTGAAACAAAGTAACTATTTTATCTAATTTTCCGATCATATGGATAAAAAAATCACAGGGCATGCAACGCATACCTTGCATACCTGAGAGTGCACGCCCCTGGTGGAATTGACGTCAAGGTTAGATAGTAGGAAGAGAAGTATATGTCGAAAGTAAAGGAATTTTATTAACATCTTTGTTCAACTCCATTTATTTATTTATTCATATATAACACACAAATTTCTGCACATGAACCCGGAGTTTCTACCTTTGGATAGGTCGCTTCAACCGTGTTTCTGACGTGAATTTGCTACCCTGGTATCGGTTCATCGAATTTTCCATGTTGACTGTAAACAAAGGATAATTCATTCACCCATCGATATATATATATACATATATATATATATCTATATATATATAGATATATATATATATATATATATATTATATATATATATATATATATCTATATATATATATGTGTGTGTGGTGTGTGTGTGTATGTGTCTGTATGTGTGTGTGTGTGTGTATGTGTGTGTGTGTATGTATGTATGTATCTATGTAAGTATGTATGTATGTATGTATGTATGTATGTATGTATGTATGTATGTCTATATATATACAGGGGTTGAACAAAATAATGAAACCGCCTTAAAATTCCAAACAAATTTATTTTAATGTGGGGTAAGACCGCCTTTGTCAGTAATTGCAGCTTGAATTCTATGCAGTATGGATTCGTACAACGTTTGAATTGTTTCCAAAGGAATTTTTGTCATTCTTCAGCGAAAAGAAGTCTCCAGTTCTTGTAGTGATGATGGTGGAGGATATCGACTCCTTACTTGTTTTTATAAAATGCACCATAACTGTTCAATAATATTGAGATCTGAGGACTGTGATGATCAGATAAGTTGTTTAACTTCACTAGAATGTTCCTCGTGTCATTCAGTAACAACTTTAGCTGTGTGAATTGGTGCATTATCATCCTGAAAGGTTGCGTTACCCCCCGGAAACAGTTCCACAAACAGGATAAATTTGAACGCATAAAATGCGTAAATAGTTTTGACTATTAATTCTGCCATGAAAGGAAACCATTGGGTCGGCGGATTTCCAAGATAAATCCCCTCAGATCATCACAGATACTCATCCATGTTTAACGGTTGGAAGAAGGCAGACTGGGTCAAATGCTTCTTTCGGTTGTCACCATACTTATACTCGGCCGGTGGTCGGAAATAACGTTCTACCACTGCTCTAGGGAGCAATTCTGTAGGTTTTTACTCTACTCTAAACGCTTTGCAACGTTGGGTTTTGAACGTAGTGGTTTTCTGATTGCAGACCTGTAAAATCTGGCAAACAGTTTTTGAAATCTGGCGAACAGCTCCCGGCGAACAGTTTTTGTGGAAAATGGGATCCCGAGGCGGTCATTCCGCTCTGCAATACTTTTGGGAGTTGTATTTTCATGATCCTTTCTAAAAATTCGCGTAAGAGTCCGGCAGTCCCTATCTGAAAGTTTTGGTTACGCACTACGGTCGGTGTAATCGACTTAATCCCTTTGTCTGTCCTTGTTTGTCCTCTCCGTGTTTAGCCCCTTGTTTAGTACCAACTATTTGACCTCATTGAAAGTCCGATAGATCTGTAAATTTAATGAATTTTGATTACATTTTTCTGATGACATATGAAAAGAAACGCAATTTTACCAAAACATATTAAGCAATACTAATAATGAATCGAAGAACATACAAATTTGTACAGAGAATTTCCTTAAAACTGGTCTTCGGTTCAGTCTCAGGTGTATTCTAATATAGCCTCGTAACCACCAAAGACTTGTCAGTGGGTGGTGTAGAAACAAACTGAATGCACCTGTTTGTGTATGTATGGATGTGTGTGTGTATGTGTGTGTTTTATACTAAAACTATAATCACTGCGTTCTGTTTTTACATTCTACTATTCAATCATTCTTCCTCTACACAGAACTGGCTATAAAAGAATTCGTACACCCTGTTATAATTGCTGTAATGGATGGAGTGACAAGAATGGGCAGTGCACAGGTAAGGACTCTGTTGATGTTATCTTATTCATAACATATAGACAACTTTTACTTAATCTATAATATAAACTGAACATGGGCGATCGTTCTATTCTTTCTTGTCTCGAGGTTCACAGCCAAACGGCAGAGTGGATTAGCGTGAAAAATGGCACACATGTGGTTACGAGTGCATAGATTGGAATGCGGTTTGTAGTTTTCCCTAGCCCAAATACTTACCGAGAAAATCAATTAAAACTTTTTCTAAAGGAATTCCCCTTTTTCTTCTGCTACGGGGTGATGTCTTAAGGTTCACAGTCAAACGGCTGGGTGGATTCGCGTGAAAAATGGCACACATGTGGGGATGGGTGCATAAATTGGAATGCGGTTTGTAGTTTTTCCGTAGCCCACATACTTACCGAGAAAATCAATTAAAACTGTTTCTAATGGAATTCGCCTCTTTCTTCTGCTATTAAAACAACCTGTTGCTTAGAAGCTGTTTTCTGACGGGGTGGGGTCAGGAAATTTTCATACAGCTGGCGGCTCCAATCGAAACAGAAAACCGAAATGATATGGTTGAGAAACGCTGTTATAGATTATGCCTAACCGAAAATGAACACAGCCACATTATCCAAACAGACTGGATGAAACCGGGCTTAGCTGCTAATATCTTATATTCTGTATCCGAATATATGAACAATAGCGTCGTTAAATTTTTCATTTCATTTTCTATCATAGAATAAGAAAATAGCGTCGATAATTCCAGCCCAATTTGCATCTAGTTTTCATTTCGATTCTTCTTCATTTCTACGACTGAATTAGCTTATTCGAGAACAACACATATCTCTCATCAAATATCCGATTCTAACATAAATCCTGATATTGTAATACCCAAGTATATCGTAATGACGATGAAATCTTTACTCTTGCATGTAACTCTAGAATGCCTCTCTACGGGTTCTTCAAAGAAGAATCTAATATCGACAGTGCCATATTGGCTCGTGTGCCACAATCGATGTCACTTCAAATGCCTCTCAATAATATTTCTCTTTTGGGTGTGCGTGGCTCTTATTTCTCAACGATTTTAACCTGACATGTACCTATTTCTTTATTACCCACAAGGGGCTAAACACAGAGAGTACAAACAAGGACAGACAAACGGATTAAGTCGTTATATCGACCCCAGTGCGTAACTGGTACTTATTTAATCGACCCCGAAAGGATGAAAGGCAAAGTCGACCTCGGTGGAATTTAAACTCACAACGTACCGGCAGAAGAAATACCTATTGCTTTACTACCCACAAGAAGCTAAACACAGAGAGGACAAATAAGGACAGACAAAGGGATTAAGTCGATTAAATCAACCCCAGTGCGTAACTGGTACTTAATCTATCGACCCCGAAAGGATGAAAGGCAAAGTCGACCTCGGCGGAATTTGAACTCAGAACGTAACGGCAGAGGAAATACCTATTTCTTTACTACCTAAAAGGGTCTAAACACAGAGTGTACAAACAAGGACAGACAAACGGATTAAGTCGTTACATCGACCCCAGTACGTAACTGGTACTTATTTAATCGACCCCGAAAGGATGATAGGCAAAGTCGACCTCGGCGGAATTTGAACTCAGAACGTAGCGGCAGACGAAATACCGCTAAGCATTTCGCCCGGCGTCCTAACGTTTCTGCCAGCTCGCCGCCTTAACCTGACATGTACCGTGATATCAATTTGCCCTTGGTAGCTTATTGCCCAAAACATTTTATGGCCGCAAAAAAAAAAATCAACGGTGCAGGAGTGGCTGTGTGGTAAGTAGCTTGCCAACCAACCACATGGTTCTGGGTTCAGTCCCACTGCTTGGCATCTTGGGCAAGTGTCTTCTGCTATAGCCACGGGCCGACCAAAGCCTTGTGAATGGATTTGGTAGACGGAAACTGAAAGAAGCTTGTCGTATATATATATATATATATATTATATATATATATATATATAATATATATATGTATGTATGTGTGTGTGTATGTTTGTGTGTCTGTGTTATATATATATATAAAGCCTTGTGATTGGTTTTGGTAGACGGAAACTGAAAGAAGCCTGTCGCATATATACATATATATATGTGTGTGTGTGTGTGTGTTTGTGTGTGTGTATGTTGTGTGTCTGTGTTATATATATATATAAAGCCTTGTGATTGGTTTTGGTAGACGGAAACTGAAAGAAGCCTGTCGCATATATACATATATATGTGTGTGTGTGTGTGTGTGTTTGTGTGTGTGTATGTTTGTGTGTCTGTGTTTGTCCGCCCCAACATCGTTTCACAACCGATGCTGGTGTGTTTACTTCCCCGTCACTTAGCGGTTCGGCAAAAGAGCCCGATAGAATAAGTACTAGGATTACAAAGAATATGTCCCGGGGTCGATTTGCTCGACCAAAGGCGGTGCTCCAGCATGGCCGCAGTCAAATGACTGAAACAAGTAAAAGTGAGTAAAGAGAGAGAGTGTTGAAAATACTTACAGGGACCAGAAAATAATGGATTTACGTTTTGGCAGCACGCCAGCAATTTCGGGGTAGGGTTAAGTCCATCAGCTAAACCCTGGTGGTCGACTAGTACTTGTTTTCTTGACAGCTGAAGTATAAAACGAAAAGTCGATATCGGGGGTATTTAAACCGAGAAGGTGGTGAGCTGGCAGAAACGTTAGCGCGCCGGGTGAAATGCTTAGCGGTATTTCGTCTGCCGTTACGCTGTGAGTTCAAATTCTGCCGAGGTCGACTTTGCCTTTCATCCTTTCGGGGTCGATAAATTAAGGACCAGTTACACACTGGGGTCGATATAATTGACTTAATAGGTTTGTCTGTCCTTGTTTGTCCCCTCTGTGTTTAGCCCCTTTTGGGTAGTAAAGAAATAGGTATTTAAACCGAGAAAGTGAAGACAAACGAAGTGCCACAAAATAATTTGCCCGGGGAGCCAACGATACTGCCACCTCACTGCTAATGATGATGATGGTGATGATGGTGATAACAACAACAACAACAACAGCAACAACGACAACAACAACAACGGCAACAACAACAACAACAACAATGATAATAATAATAATAATAATAATAATAATTAATAATAATAATAATGATAATAATAATAATAATAATAATAATAATAATAATAATAATAATAATAATAATGATAAAATAATAATAATAATAATAATAATAATAATAATAAAAAAAAAAATGAACGAACTACTGAGTTTGGTTTAATGGCCTACCAATGTATACTATGAGTTTCTTTGCCCTAGGAGTCGGGAAGACACTCGGCAAGGAATGGAAGCAAATTTGAAAGAAGAAAAAAAAGTAATAATAATAATAATAATAATAATAATAATAAAAGGTATTTGTCAAGACCTTCCAGAAACTGAGCAAATATAAAGATCTTAAAATAGAAATCAACAAAATGTGGAACCTGAAGACTAAAACAATGCCTGTTGTCATAGGTGCCCTGGGAATGATAGCGAAAGGGGCTGATTGCTACCTAACTCAGATACCAGGAAACCCCAAAATAGTAAAAATTCAAAAGATAGTGCTCATGGGAACTGCTCATATCCTACGCAAAATACTTTCTATGTAATCTCAAGTTTTAAAACAAACATAATTTTCGTATTTTTTTTTAGTCATTCACTAGTACAACATTAAGTAGACAACCAAATATCGGGCACCCTAGGCATAAGACCAACATGAACTTCCAACCTGTTGTCTCTTAAGGTCTCTGGGTGAGACTTGGAGCCAGTTTGGGCAAATGTAAAGCAAAAGTCAAATAATAATAATAATAATAATAATAATAATAATAATAATAATAATAGATGCAGTACCAGGCAGTGGCTCTCATGGCTTCTGATCTTAACTGATTGGAAGTGTTATCATGTACATTGTTTTGTCTTGGTATAAAAGATGGGCTACAGCAAATATTCTGCTCAATACCACAGATTTGCTTGTCAGTTGTTTGACCTTAACCAGTTGAGCATGTCCCTTAGTGGCTGACGATATGTGCATCTCTGATCACGAGCAGAAGTAGTGGGGGAGCATCATGGCCATGTGTTGAGAGGGATTCTTTGGAGTTTGAATGGTTCACCTCTGGAACATAGGTGTTTCGTTCAACATCCTAAAGCAACCCTTATTCAGGGACCGTTTGAGCAGGATGGGCTACTCAACCTGAAGAAAATTCTAACTGGGCCCCACCTGCAAGGTCATGTGCTGTTATCTTGATATGAGATCACCATGTCGCGCACATATGGTTGTGATGCATGTGCCTGGTGTACCTTTATCAGACGGGTAGTCATGATGGGTATATTGGGCTTCGTATATTTTACCCCAGTGTCACTTTGATGGCATGAACTGCTCTCTCACTCAATAATAATAATAATAATAATAATAATTTCTATGTAATCTCAAGTTTTAAAACAAACATAATTTTCGTATGGTTTTTAAGGCATTCACTAGTACAACACTAAGTACAAAACCAAATATGTGGCACCCTAGGAATAACATCAACACGAACTTCCAACTTGTTGTCTCTTGAGGTCTCTGGGTGAGACTTGGAGCCAGCTTGTGCAAATGTAAAGCAAAAGTCAAACATATAATAATAATAATAACAATAATAATAATAATAATAATAATAACAATAATAATAATAACAATAATAATAATAACAATAATAATAATAAGAGTAATAATACCGCATGCAGGTCCGCCTGACAGTACTTTCGTGCCTGTAGAGCTTGTCACAAACCGGTAGAGCATCATGGTAGCAATGCCAGGGCAGGGATTTCTTGAAGTTATCCATAATCCTGCACCCCCTGCTAAAAAAACCCCAGTTAATTGTTCCCTCCCGACATCCAGAGTTTCTCCAAAGACGTCGTCGCTCTTGCCCGTCACTAATTCCCAATAATTCTTTTTTACTTTCCAGACATCAACGAGTGCAAAGGGAGGAACCCGTGTGGCAAATACGGAAGATGCCGCAACAGACTAGGATCTTACAGATGTTACTGTAAACGAGGTTTCCGTTTCAATGGGAGAACATGTGTTGGTAAGTACAAGAACTCAACAACAGTCAC
This sequence comes from Octopus sinensis, assembly GCF_006345805.1. Classification (NCBI taxonomy): domain Eukaryota; kingdom Metazoa; phylum Mollusca; class Cephalopoda; order Octopoda; family Octopodidae; genus Octopus; species Octopus sinensis. Next base: position 72,601,254 of record NC_043004.1, on the reverse strand, counting down.
AACAACAACAACAATAATAATAATAATAATAATAATAATAATAATAAAATAATAATAATAATAATAATAATAATGATGATGATGATAACAATAATAATAATAATAATAATAATAATAATGATGATGTTGATGATGATGATGATGATGATAATAATAATAATAATGATGATGATGATGATGATGATGATGAACATGATGTGATGATATGAGATGATGATGATGATGATGAAGATGAACATGATGATGGTGATGATGATGATGATGACGATGGTGATAATAATAATAATAATAATAATATATAATAATAATAATATAATAATAATAATTTATGATAATGATAATATAATAATAATAATAATAATAATAATAATAATAATAATAATAATAATAATAACGTGGATCCTACGGCTGTAAAAAATAACTACTCATCAATAAGATGTTCTTAGAAGATTGTCACAACGACACAAAAACTTATCAATAGCCTGGATAGACTATAAAAAGGCTTTTGATAGCCTACCATATAGCTGGATTAGGAATGCCTGGAAATGTATAAGATAGCTCTTACTCTGCGAAACTTTTGACTGTAAGTATGAGATCATGGAGACCCCACTAACTCTGAACAGTGACAATGAATCCCTAAATGCTGGTGATGTAAAAATTTCATGTGGCATTTCCCAGGGTGACTCACTATCAACTCCTCTTCTGTTTAGCCTTAATACCTCTCTCAAAACTGCTCAATGACGCGCAGTACGGATATAAAATGTTTGATAAAAATATAATCATCTCATTACATGGATGATTTAAAGCTTTTTGCAAAAAATGACCAACAACTCAAGGCTCACTAGCGATAGTCAACAATTCAGTGACGACATCAGAATGCAATAAAGCTACCTTTATCAAGAAAAAATGACAGAAACATCTAACGTTAACCTTGACCAGCAGAATGTCATGAAAGAACTAGACCCAGCGGAGAGCTGCAAGTACCTAGGGGTAATTGAAGGAACGGAATAAGGCATTCATAGATGGAGGAAAGGATCAGGAGAGAATGTTATCGAAGAGTGAGAGCAATACTCAAGACAGAGCTGAATGCAAGAAACAGGATCAGTCGTGACTTACAGTTTCAATATCGTTAACTGGTCAATTACTGAAATATGTCAGCTCGACAGAAAAATACGAAACTGTTGACAATGCATAAATGCACCACCCTAAGGTAGATACAGAACGACTTTATCCGCCAAGAAAAGAGGGAGCGTGGTCTTTTACAACTGGCAATAACAATGAAGATTGCTACAATTGGCCTAGACACCTACCTGAAAAGTCTGAGGACTGGATGTTAAAACTTGTCTCAAAACATGAAAACAAGAAAGCATCATACTCAGTCACAAAACAGGCAAAGGAATATCTAAGTGAATTCCGAATACAACCAATTTCGGAATTAGAGATAGATATACAAGAAACAGCACAGAAAAAGCTAGGCGCATGAAAACCGTGCCAAAACTGCGGCCTTAGATATTCTGAATAATAAATGGCAAGAAAAACCTCTCTATGGCAAATACCCAAAGAGAGCGAATAATGCAGATATCGACAAAGCCCTGACCCATCAATGGCTAATGGCCTCTGGCTTAAAATCTGAAACAGAGGAGTTTATCATAGCAGCACAAGATCAATGCCTACCTACAAGAAACTACCAGGCCAACATATTAAAGAACGGCAGTACCCAACATGTGTATGCCGACAACAAAATGAAACCATTGATCATGTTGTCTCCAAATGCAGTCTTCTAGCGCCTACAGAGTACCTCAACAGGCATGATAGAGCTGCACAATATATTCACTGGGTAATTTGCAAAAACCTGGATTTGCCCCATGAAAAACCTGGTGGGAACACAATCCACCTCCAGTGCTTGAAAATGACCACATCTCACTCCTCTAGAACTTCACCATTCAAACTGACAGAAAGATAGATGCAAATAGGCCAGACATCATATTGAAAGACTTCAGACAAAGAACATACCTCCTCATTGATATGACTGTCCCAATCGATATAAACGTATCTGTCAAGACCTACCAAAAACTGAGCAAATATAAAGATCTTGAATAGAAATCAGCAAAATGTGGAACCTGAAGACTAAATCAATACCTGTTGTCATAGGTGCCCTAGGAATGATAGCGAAAGGGGTTGGTTGCCACCTAACTCAGATACCAGGAAACCCAAAAATGGCAGAATTCAAAAGATAGTGCTCATGGGAACTGCTCATATCCTACGCAAAATACTCTCTATGTAATCCCAAGGTTTAAAACAAACTTTTTAAAAAATTTATTTATTAGACATTCGCTAGTACAACACATAAAAAAACAAATATATGGCACACTAGGCATAACAACAACGTGAACTTCCAACCTGTTGTCTCTTGAGACCTCCGGGTGAGACTTGGAGCCAACTTGTACAAATATAAAGCAAAAGTCAAACATATAATAATAATAATAATAATAATAATAATAATATAATAATAATAATAATAATAATAATAATAATAATATAATGCCTTCTAGCGAAGCACAAGCCTCAGATTTGGGGGAAGGGACTAAGTCAATTTGATCGACCCCAGTGCGTAACTGGTACTTATTTAAACGACGCTGAAAGGATGAAAGACAAAGTCGACCTCGGTGGCATTTGAACTCATAACGTGAAGACAGACGAAATACCGATAATCATTTCACACGTTGTGCTAAATAATAATAATAATTAATAATATAATAATAATGATAATGTGATGATAATAATAATAATAATAATAATAATAATAATAATAATAATAATAATAATAATAATAATAATAATGATAATAATAATACTTTGGACTGAACAGAAAACAAATAGGGAAATATAATAGAAGATCACGTGTGGTGTTGAACAATGCAGTGTATACAATAATCGACAAAAACAATAAACAAAACAAGTAAACAATACAAGTTCCTCAAAAGGGATAGTTTCTCTCAGAGACAACCGAGGAACCCCACACAACCTGGTAATCCCAAACGCCAGATGCACCTCAGGAGCCGCCCCTTTCCGTCTTAACTCTTCCGATTTAGAAAGGAGAATTCATAGGTGGCACATTCACACGGATCATCCTTGCCACAATCACCCACGTCTCAACAAGTTTACTTGGGAGTCAGAACCTGTCTCTCTAACCCAGAATTTTTCCTTGGCTGAAGAGGAAAGTTTTCGGTCCTTTTGTCTCGTCCATCCCACTATCACCTTCACCACTGCCACCAAAGCACTCCGATCTCTGCTTTTGATTCGACGGTCATTCGGAATGCTCACAGCAGCCATATTCATACCGCTCTATGTCACGCTGGTGAGTACGGGATTCAAGCCCTCTCTCCTTATCTCCTCAAAGACATACATCATCTCGAAAGAGTCCAGAAGGTGGCTACCCGCATGGTTCTTGGTCTCAAGCATTTGTTTATGAAGAATGGCTGAAGACGCTCGACCTTTATTCTCTAGAAAAAACGACGACGCCATGGTGATCTCATTCTTGCTCACAACATCATAAACGGAAAGTGTAACCTCTCGAAAGAGCTGTTCTTCACTCCTGCTCCAAAGCGTCGGTCTGCGAGGTCACTCCAAAACTCAATCGAAGGAGAGAGGCTTTCTCTGTCCGGGTTGCGGATCCATGGAATAAGCTGCCGGACGAGATAGTGAAGATGCCGAGACCGCTCGGTTCAAAGTCTCTCTTGACCAGAAATGGCCTGAAACTTTGCATGAACACCACCCTGTACATAACTCCGTGTCCCCCTACATGGCCTTGCTTTTTGCTTTTTGAGCCAAAAAATTAACTTAACTAACTTAACTAACTTTACCTGTCTTTCCTTCCCGGGCTAAGGAAGCTGGTGGGGCGAACTTCACGACTGACTTGGCTAACAACCGGATCCCTCCTGTACGCGATAACAGCTTTTCGTCAAAACTCCACACGTCAGTAATGCACGGACACTGGACGAGTGCGGGCAGAGCGGTTTCGTCGCCTTGCGTACATCTCGGACAGGTCCACCTGACAGTATTTTCGTGCCTGTAGAGCTTGTCGCAAACCGGTAGGGCCACGGTAGCAATGCCAGGGCAGGGATTTCTTGAAGTTATCCATAGGCCCCCACCCCCCCTGCTAAAAAAACCCAGTTAATTGTTCCCTCCGACCCAGAGTTTCTCCAAAGACGTCGTCGCTCTTGCCCGTCACTAATTCCCAATAATTCTTTTTTACTTTCCAGACATCAACGAGTGCAAAGGAAGGAACCCGTGTGGCAAATACGGAAGATGCCGCAACAGACTAGGATCTTACAGATGTTACTGTAAACGAGTTTTCGTTTCAATCGGAGAACATGTGTTGGTAAGTACAAGAACTCAACAACAGTCACAACAACAACATAATAATAATAATAATAATAATATAATAATAAATAATAATAATAATAATAATAATAATAATAATAAAAAATAATAATAATAATAATAATAATGATGATGATGATAACAATAATAATAATAATAATAATAATAATGATGATGTTGATGATGATGATGATGATGATAATAATAATAATAATGATGATGATGATGATGATGATGATGAACATGATGGTGATGATGATGATGATGATGATGATGATGATGAACATGATGATGGTGATGATGATGATGATGATGATGATGATGATGATGATGATGATGAACATGATGATGGTGATGATGGTGATAATAATAATAATAATAATAATAATAATAATAATAATAAAATTTGTGATGATGATGATGATGATGATGATGATGATGATGGTGATGATGATGATGATGAACATGATGATGGTGATGATGGTGATAATAATAATAATAATAATAATAATAATAATAATAATAATAATTTGTGATGATGATGATGATGATGATGATGATGGTGATGATGATGATGATGATGGTGATGATGATGATGATGACGATGGTGATAATAATAATAATAATAATAATAATTTGTGATGATGATGATGATGGTGATGATGATGATGATGATGATGGTGATGATGATGATGATGACGATGGTGATAATAATAATATAATAATAATAATAATATAATAATAATAATTATGATAATGATAATAATAATAATAATAATAATAATAATAACGTGGATCCTACGGCTGTAAAAATCAACTACTCATCAATAAGATGTTCTTAGAAGATTGTCACAAACGACACAAAAACTTATCAATAGCCTGGATAGACTATAAAAAGGCTTTTGATAGCCTACCACATAGCTGGATTAGGAAATGCCTGGAAATGTATAAGATAGCTCCTACTCTGCGAAACTTTTTGACTGTAAGTATGAGATCATGGAGAACCACACTAACTCTGAACAGTGACAATGAATCCCTAAATGCTGGTGATGTAAAAATTTCATGTGGCATTTTCCAGGGTGACTCACTATCAACACTCCTCTTCTGTTTAGCCTTAATACCTCTCTCAAAACTGCTCAATGACGCGCAGTACGGATATAAAATGTTTGATAAAAATATAAATCATCTCATTTACATGGATGATTTAAAGCTTTTTGCAAAAAATGACCAACAACTCAAGGGCTCACTAGCGATAGTCAAACAATTCAGTGACGACATCAGAATGCAATAAAGCTACCTTTATCAAAGAAAAAATGACAGAAACATCTAACGTTAACCTTGACCAGCAGAATGTCATGAAAGAACTAGACCCAGCGGAGAGCTGCAAGTACCTAGGGGTAATTGAAGGGAACGGAATAAGGCATTCAGAGATGAAGGAAAGGATCAGGAGAGAATGTTATCGAAGAGTGAGAGCAATACTCAAGACAGAGCTGAATGCAAGAAACAGGATCAGTCGTGACTTACAGTTTCAATATCGTTAACTGGTCAATTACTGAAATATGTCAGCTCGACAGAAAAATACGAAAACTGTTGACAATGCATAGAATGCACCACCCTAAGGTAGATACAGAACGACTTTATCCGCCAAGAAAAGAGGGAGGCCGTGGTCTTTTACAACTGGCAATAACAATGAAGATTGCTACAATTGGCCTAGACACCTACCTGAAAAAGTCTGAGGACTGGATGTTAAAACTTGTGTCAAAACATGAAAACAAGAAAGCATCATACTCAGTAACAAAACAGACAAAGGAATATCTAAGTGAATTCCGAATACAACAAATTTCGGAATTAGAGATAGACATACAAGAAACAAGCACAGAAAAAGCTAAGCGCATGAAAACCCGTTCCAAAACTGCGGCTTTAGATATTCTGAATAATAAATGGCAAGAAAAACCTCTGTATGGCAAATACCCAAAGACAGCAAATAATGCAGATATTGACAAAGCCCTGACCCATCAATGGTTAATGGCCTTTGGCTTAAAATCTGAAACAGAAGGGTTTATCATAGCAGCTCAAAATCAATGCCTACCAACAAGAAACTACCAGGCCAACATATTAAAGAACGGCAGTACCCAACATGTGTATGCCGACAACAAAATGAAACCATTGATCATGTTGTCTCCAAATGCAGTCTTCTAGCGCCTACAGAGTACCTCAACAGGCATGATAGAGCTGCACAATATATTCACTGGGTAATTTGCAAAAACCTGGATTTGCCCCATGAAAAACCTGGTGGGAACACAATCCACCTCCAGTGCTTGAAAATGACCACATCTCACTCCTCTAGAACTTCACCATTCAAACTGACAGAAAGATAGATGCAAATAGGCCAGACATCATATTGAAAGACTTCAGACAAAGAACATACCTCCTCATTGATATGACTGTCCCAATCGATATAAACGTATCTGTCAAGACCTACCAAAAACTGAGCAAATATAAAGATCTTGAAATAGAAATCAGCAAAATGTGGAACCTGAAGACTAAATCAATACCTGTTGTCATAGGTGCCCTAGGAATGATAGCGAAAGGGGTTGGTTGCCACCTAACTCAGATACCAGGAAACCCAAAAATGGCAGAAATTCAAAAGATAGTGCTCATGGGAACTGCTCATATCCTACGCAAAATACTCTCTATGTAATCCCAAGGTTTAAAACAAACTTTTTAAAAAATTTATTTATTAGACATTCGCTAGTACAACACATAAAAAAACAAATATATGGCACACTAGGCATAACAACAACGTGAACTTCCAACCTGTTGTCTCTTGAGACCTCCGGGTGAGACTTGGAGCCAACTTGTACAAATATAAAGCAAAAGTCAAACATATAATAATAATAATAATAATAATAATAATAATAATAATAATAATAATAATAATAATAATAATAATAATGCCTTCTAGCGGAAGCACAAAGCCTCAGATTTGGGGGAAGGGACTAAGTCAATTTGATCGACCCCAGTGCGTAACTGGTACTTATTTAAACGACGCTGAAAGGATGAAAGACAAAGTCGACCTCGGTGGCATTTGAACTCATAACGTGAAGACAGACGAAATACCGATAATCATTTCACACGGTGTGCTAAATAATAATAATAATAATAATAATAATAATAATGATAATGATGATGATAATAATAATAATAATAATAATAATAATAATAATAATAATAATAATAATAATAATAATAATAATAATGATAATAATAATACTTTGGACTGAACAGAAAACAAATAGGGAAATATAATAGAAGGGTCACGTGTGGTGTTGAACAATGCAGTGTATACAATAATCGACAAAAACAATAAACAAAACAAGTAAACAATACAAGTTCCTCAA
>NC_043004.1:72573470-72588470 GCF_006345805.1 Octopus sinensis | reverse complement strand
ACTGCACACATCCTACGCAGAACACTTTCCATACAATAACCATCAGAGCATCACAACAAATCACAGCACATACCCAAGGCACACAGAGCTGCGCTCGGTAGTGAAGTGAAAGCACGCTATAAAAATAAAACTACTGAATAATAATAATAATAATAATAATAATAATAATAATAATAATAATAATAATAATAATAATGAGAATAATAATAATAATAATAATAATAATAATAATAATAATAATAATAAATTCCCTGATGCAGTGCAAAGCAGTGGCTCTCATGGCTTCTGATATTAACTGATTGGAAGTGTTATCATGTACATTGTTTTGTGTTGGTATAAAAGATGGGTTACAGCAAATATTCTGCTCAATACCACAGATTTGCTTGTCAGTTGCTTGACCTTAACCAGTTGAGCATGTCCCTTAATGGCTGATGATATGTGCATGTCTGATCATGAGCAGGAGTAGTGGGGGAGCATCATAGCCATGTGTTAAGAGGGATTCTGGAAACATGAATGGTTTCGTTCAACATCCTTAAACAACCCTTATTCAGGGACCTTTTGAGCGGGATGGGTTACTTGACCAGAAGAAAATTCTAACTGGACTCAACCTGCAAGGTCATGTTTATCTTGATATGAGATCACCATGTCGCGCCCATATGTTTGTGATGCATGTGCCTAGTGTACCCTTATCAGATGGGTAGTCATGATGGGTATACTGGGCTTCGTATATTTAACCTCGTATCATTTTGATGGCATTATTATTATTTTGCTAGCATACATACATACATTCATACATACGTACATACATACGAACATGTATACATACATGCATGCATACATATGTACAAATATAATATACATATATACAAAGACACATACTCATGCACACATACCTCCCTACCTCCCTACATACATTATGGCTGCCCCCTCGTTATCGAGTATGGCCATTGCACGAAGCTTAATTGTTATTGGTGCTGTGATCGAATGTGACTTAACCCAACTAAAGATCTACAATGTCTTTTACAAAATTGGCAACTAAGACCTTTACTGGTAATAGCCGGCTGTAGTTGTAACTGAACTTTATGTACGTTTGCGTGTCGTTTAAGTCCTCCTGCCGAATTACACTCTCTTCCAGATGCCCGACAGATATGATTAGTATGCTTGGTCTCAAGCATTTGTCTTATGAAGAAAGGTTGAAGACGCTCGACATTTATTCTCTAGAAAAACGACGACGCCGTGGTGATCTCATTCTTGCTCACAACATCATAAGCGGAAAGTGTAACCTCTCGAAAGAGCGGTTCTTCACTCCTGCTCCAGAGCGTCGGCTGCGGGGTCACTCCGAAAAGCTCTATTTGCGACGATTTCATCTCAATCGAAGGAGAGGGGCTTTCTCCGTCCGGGTTGCGGATCCGTGGAATAAGCTGCCGGACGAGATAGTGAAGATGCCGACGACCACTCGGTTCAAAGTCTCCCTTGACCACAAGTGGCCTGAACTCTTTACATGAACACCACCCTGTACATAACTCCATGTCCCCCTACATGGCCTTGCTTTTTGCTTTTTGAGCCTAAATACCTAGATACATACATACATACATGCATACATATACAGGCACATTTCATGTAGCCGATTTCGAAGAAAATATATATTAATAGCAATTTATATCCATGTTCCATGCAGGCATCGGTTGGGCGGTTAGGAATGCTCTCTCGGGTCTCTCTCGACTGCATCGTACTTCATTGTTTTCATTGCTAGAGTTTTTGTCTAGATTTTCTTCCAGCGCCAACCACTTAACAGGGTGTATTGGGTGCTCTTTCGTTCATCAGCATTAGTGAGGCCGCAGCTTACTTGACAAATAGAAAGGAAGGGAGCAGATGGCAGCTTTATAAGAGAAGATGAGGGATTTCAGTATGAACGAAAGGGGCCAGAAAATAATAGGATTCTGCTTGTAAGGGAGAAATATGGCTACCTGTATTTTAGAATAGAGTGGAAACGATCGAGTGGGTCTTGAAATGGAGATAAATTAGTGGCGATGAGTTAGTTGTTTGTTCGTGCCGACCCTTAATGTGCGAGTGAGAGAAAAGAGAATGGGGAAAATAGGGAGATTGAAGGTTGTAAGGGTGTGTACAAGAGAACAAGAGACGTTTAGAGACGGGGAATAAGTGAAGCGAAGAATATGATGAAGGAAAAGTTAAGGGATGATCAGGAGAGAAGGTAGGAAGATTAGGAGACAGCCGCAGAAAAGGGCTAGTTTTGAGGATATAGTGCAGTGGTTTTCAACCAGGGTTCCGCCAGTGCAGTCTAGGGGTTCCGCAAGAAGTTACAAAACTGCTAAAATCGGCAGTAATTTTTAATTCTGTGCAGATACGTGTGCATAAGACTATTAAATTATTGCACAGGGGTTCCTCGAGCCAGTGGAATGTTTCCTTGGGGTTCCGCTCGAGCAAAAAGATTGAAAAGCACTGATATAGTGGATAACAACACCAATAGCAACAACAAAAGCAGTAATAACACAAATAATATCAGTTCCATATTTATATGTATAATATTTCTTTCTTTTTTTCAAAATTCAGATATTAACGAATGTTTACGCAAACCTTGTCGTTCTGGGGCCACATGTCGCAACGCCCTCGGGTCCTATCGTTGTATATGTAAACGAGGTTACCGATATGTAAAGAATCAATGTGTTGGTAAGTAAAACACTAAAACCTTAACAAAAATAACAAAAGTAAAGTCTTTCAAACCTACATTGATTTTTTCACACAGTTTCTGATGGTTATTTAACCCTAGGTATGTAGTGATCCAGCAGGTCTAAGGTTTGTATATTCAACCGAACTAATGTGATGCCCAGATCTGTTATTTCAAATACACCATAAGTTTGTTGTTTCTTTATTGCCCACAAGGGGCTAAACATAGAGGAGACAAACAAGAACAGACAAACGGATTAAGTCGATTACATCGACCCCAGTGCCTAACTGGTACTTAATTTATCGACCCCGAAAGGATGAAAGGCAAAGTCGACCTGGTTGGAATTTGATCTCAGAACGTAACGGCAGACGAAACACAGAGAGGACAAACAAGGACAGACAAAATGATTAAGTCTATTATATCGACCCCAGTGCGTAACAGGTACTTATTTAATCGACCCCGAAAGGATGAAAGGCAAAGTCGACCTCGGTGGAATTTGAACTCACAATGTAACGTCAGACGAAATGCCTATTTCTTTACTACCCACAAGGAGCTAAACATAGAGGGGACAAACAAGGACAGACAAACGGATTAAGTTGATTAAGTTGATTATATCGACCCCAGTGTGAAACTGATACTTTATTTATCGACCCCAAAAGGATGAAAGGCAAAGTCGACCTCGGCGGAATTTGAACTCAGAACGTAACGGCAGACGAAATACTGCTAAGCATTTCTCCCGGCGTGCTAACGGTTCTGCTAGCTCGCCGCCTTATACACCACGAGTTTGATTAAACAGAAGATCCTACTCTACACCAGGCATATAATATTGAATTGTCTGTTGCTAAATGCGACAGTGTGAACCTGTTATGCATCAGGATATGCTGTAGTTAATTGTATGCAGGGAATTGTGTCATTGTGGATATGTTATAGATCAAGACATATAGTTGTAAACTGCTGACTTTGAGTCTCATTCACAAACATTTATTTATTTAACAGATATCAACGAGTGTAAATATAGAGGACGCTGTGAACATATATGTGCCAATACTCCGGGATCCTACATTTGCAGCTGTAGAAAGGGTTATGTAATATTTAGGAATCGTTTCTGCGTGGGTAAGTTCATCATTTCATTGAAGAATGTTATTTCGCAGACAAAAATACCCGCACACACGCACGCACGCACGTCAAAGACACGCACGCACACATTGTCGTTAAAAAATTCTCTTTTTAAATGCTTACAGTACCTAGGTTTCCCAAGCGGTCACTTCTAAGCACTTACTAGGGTCGACATTGCTTAACTTCGGTGATCAGGCGAGAACCGGTGTTTTCAACGTGATATGGCTGTAAGCGCGCACACACTGTCTTTTCTACCCGTTCCAGAACAGTCTCTGCCTTATTATCCCTTAACTTTTCCTTCATCATATTCTTCGGTTCACTTATTCCCCGTCTCTAACAAACAACTCATCGCCACTAGATTATCTCCATTTCAACACTGTTGTTATCCACTATATCCTCAACCTGAACCCCATTATCTCTCCCTCCTGACATACGTTTATGTGGAGGCACATGGTCTAGTGGTTAGAGCAGCGGACTCACGTTCGAGGGATCGCGGGTTCGAATCTCTGACCGGACGATGTGTGTATTTATGAGCGAAACACCGAAGCTCCACGCGACTCCGGCAGAAGGTAATGGCGAACCTTCTGCTGACTCTTTCGCTACAACTTTCTCCCACTCTTTCCTCCTGCATCTTGCAGCTCACCTGTGACGGACCGGCGTCCCATCCAGGTGGGGAACCTATACGCCAAGGAAACCGGGAAACCGGCCCTTATGAGCCACGCATGGCTCGAGAAGGAACAAACAACTAAACATACGTTTATGTAACCTAATCTTGAATGGGCTTTCTATTATACTCATTTATTTCTCTACATTCAACGCTCCAATCTGATCTTATTTTGTGTTCACTTCCATCTCATACCCGACTATTTCTACATCGCATTTACTGTTTGCATGAGCCGCCTCTCTATGCGTCAGGTTTGGGCATTTTACTAAACTTTTCCTTATTCATCAAGTAATATGCAGAAAGCCGTATCACCACAACATTGGCAAGTTATGTATAGTTACTGATTGAAACCACTGCAAAATACCACAAGTTGAGACTGCTGGAGAAGTACAAACTTAGATTTTTTTTGAGAACACATTCTTCGTGGTAAATGGCGATCTGACGTCTATGTTTAGCATATAGGCTGTCCACTTTTAGGAGTCAGTCCTCTAAATTTTGTATGTTACACAATTTTTAATCTTCGGATTTTTTAAAATATGCTAAAACACTGGTTTTAATTTATCAATATCAATATTATATATATATACATATATATATAATATGAATTAGAGATAAAACCACTATTAAGCAACTCAAACAGTGATAGACATAAACCAATATATAAATAACAAAAAATACAATATATAATATATATATATATATATATATATATATATATTATATATATATATATATATATATATATATATATAAATATAAAATTTAAAATTAAAATTTTTAAATTGTAATATTTTCAATATCTTTCAATTTTTAAATTTCAATTTTTTTTATTAACCACAAAGTATAAAAAAAGATAAATATAATATAATAAGTAAAATTTATATTTTTTATATATATATTATATATTATATTAATTATATTTATATTTTTTGTTATTTATGTATTGGTGTATGTCCATCACTGCTTGAGTTGCCTAATAGTGGTTTTATCTCTAATTCAATTTATATTTATACTGTGAAATTTGATTTAATCCTAAATCTAATTTTTCCCTGTAAGTTTGGATATACTCCCTATTATTATTATTATTATTATTATTATTATATTATTATTATTATATTATTATTATTATTATTATTATTATTTTTATTATTATTATTATTATATATATATATAGTAGAAATATGTTACGAAAAGAAAATATAAAATACACGTGGAACGTGAGAACGTGAGAAGGATTTGCTAACTCTGTGCAATAAGGTTAACAACCACAGTGAAGGGACCTACCTGAAAAATAGAAGTGATGGCTTTTTAATCTTGACACAATGAATGCAAGCATAGAATAAGCTTACTGGTTTGGTTTAGAATAAATACAGAGTCGCCGTTTCCCAGGTTGGTATATATTGTTTTATCTGTTTATATATTCTAAACCAAACCAGTGAGATTATTCTATGTTTGTATTGATTGTGTCAAGATTAAAAAGTCTTCACTTCTATTTTTCAGGTAAGACCCTTCATTGTGATTGTTAACCTTATTGCACAGAGTTAGCAAATCCTTCTCACGTTCCAACCGGAATACTGGGCACTACTAAGTAATATATGGTATCCGGTATTGAGTACACAGAACCTTGCTTTTGAAGTTGGTTAATTTTCATACAGCTGTCCCCAAAAAACCGGAAAATCCAAAAGTCCGGGACACTTCCGGTTTTGAGCTTGCCGGATAATTTGTTCGGTTGTGTAACAAGATTTCAAATATTCACTGCGGAGAATTGTCGGTAGTTAGACACGCGGCAACATGTTCGTTTTGTTCTCTTACTTTATTATCATCTCATAATAATGACCTTCATGACTCGTATTACTACCTCAGTCAATCTAAATGTATATATTTGTCGCTACCTGTCATAAATAGCCTTTTTTCTATTTGCAATATGCATTTTCGTTGAATTTTCATATTTTACCCTTACATTTCCACGTGTATTTTATATTTTTTTTCGTAACATATTTCTACTATATATATATATATATATATATATATATATATATATATAATATATATATAATATAATAATAATAATAATATAATAATAATAATAATAATAATAATAATAATAATAATAATAACAACAATAATAATAATAATAATAATATAATAATAATAATAATAATAATAATAATAATAATAATAATAAACTGGGCCCACCTGCAAGGTCATGTGCTGTTTATCTTGATATGAGATCACCATGTCGCGCACATATGGTTGTGATGCATGTGCCTGGTGTACCTTTATCAGACGGGTAGTCATGATGGGTATATTGGGCTTCGTATATTTTACCCCAGTGTCACTTTGATGGCATGAACTGCTCTCTCACTCAATAATAATAATAATAATAATAATAATAATAATAATAATAATAATAATAATAATAATAATAAGAAGAAGAAGAAGAAGAAGAAGAAGAAGAGGAATAAGAGTGGGGAAGACACTCGGCAAGAAATGGAAGCAAATTTGAAAGAAGAAAAACCCATAAATAATAATAATAATAATAATAATAATAATAATAATAATAATAATAATAATAATAATAATAATTTTAGGGAGTATATCCAGACTTACAGGGAAAAATTAGATTTAGGATTAAATCAAATTTCACAGTATAAATATAAATTAAATTAGAGATAAAACCACTATTAGGCAACTCAAGCAGTGATGGACATACACCAATACATAAATAACAAAAAATATAAGTATAATTAATATAATATATAATATATATAAAAAATATATTTTACTTATTATATTATGTTTATCTTTTTCTTTATACTTTTCGGTTAAAAAAAAAAAATTAAATTGAAAAATTGAAAAATATAAAAAATATAAAAATTTAAATTTAAAATTATATATATATATATATATATATATATATATATATATATATATATATTATATATTGTATTTTTTGTTATTTATATATTGGTTTATGTCTATCACTGTTTGTGTTGCCTAATAGTGGTTTATCGCTAATTCATATTTTATATATATATATGTATATATATATATATATATATATATATAATATATATATATATATATATATATATAACGTAAAGTATAATAGCCATCTCAATATGGCTAACCACTAAGGGTGGGTGTTACTGTAGCTTTTAGCCCCAGGAGATCATCGTCTCCAGCTGGCTTTAGGCACACTATCTGTGCCCTAATGGTATTTGAAAAGAGAAGTCATCCCTCTCTCGTAAACCTAAGTGACACGCACGGACTGCAGTCTCAGTGTATTTGCCTCTTGTCAACGCACGGTAATATATATATATAAGGGTAGAAATGGATATTGATAAATTAAAACCAGTGTTTTAGCATATTTTGAAAAATCCGAAGATTAAAAATTGTGTAACATACAAAATTTAGAGAACTGACCACTAAAAGTGGACAGCCTATATGCTAAACATAGACGTCAAATCTCCATTTACCACGAAGAATGTGTTCTCAAGAAAAATCTGAGCAAAAAACCAAAGTGTAAAAATAAGCAAGACACATAAAAACGATTAAACGTTTTTTATTTCGTATATTTTCATATTTTGCTTATTTTTACACTTTGGTTTTTTGCTGAGATTTTTCTTGAGAACACATTCTTCGTGGTAAATGGAGATTTAACGTCTATGTTTAGCATATAGGCTGTCCACTTTTAGTGGTCAGTCCTCTAAATTTTATCTCTCTCTCTCTCTCTCTCTATATATATATATATATATATATATATATATAATATTAGGGAGTATATCCAAACTTACAGGGAAAACTTAATTTAGGATTAAATCAAATTTCACAGTATAAATTGAATTAGAGATAAAAACCACTATTAGGCAACTCAAACAGTGATAGACATAAACCAAAACATAAAAAAACAAAAAAATAAATATAATTGATATAATATACAATATATATATATCAAATATAAAATAAAAAATTTAAATTATTGAAATTTTAAATTTTTAATTTTATATTTATGAATTTTTGATTTTTGTATTTTAAATTTAAAATTTATAAATTTTTAAACTTTAAAATAAAAAAAAATTATTTTAAACTAACCAAAAAGTATTAAAAAGTTTAATATAATATAATAAGTAAATATAAATTTTAAAATTTAATAATTTAAATTTTATATTTTATATATATTTTGTATATTATATTAATTATATTTATCGTTTGTTTTTTATGTTTTGGTTTATGTCTAGCACTGTTTGAGTTGCCTAATAGTGGTTTTATCTCTAATTTAATTTATATATATTACTTTTATTTATTTAATTTCTCCTTAATTTCAGACATCAACGAATGTAGGTGCAACAATGGTGGATGCCCTTTCCCTTACAGATGTATCAACAGACCCGGGTTCCACTATTGTGATTGCCCCTTCGGGTTCGCTGCTAAAGGGAACTTTTGCAACCTTAATATACCAAGAGAGAAGCTGAACTTTACCCTCCCAGATCATAAATCATTCATACCAAGAGTAAGACTGCCAGTTCCTACTATTCCTACGTTACCCACAAAATAAACGCGATGGTCATAAATGGAATGCTTACATTTTGTTCTCAGCAGTTCTCCTCAATCACAGCAGATATGGTATCTAAACATCTACAACAACATCAATATCGACTATTACTGTAATTTTATATTTTTATCAGGCTATTTTTTTTCAATTCATTACTCAAATAAAACATTTCAGTCAAAAACATTGTTTGTTTCTTAGCGAGTCACTATTAAGAGGTATAAGAATATACCATAAATAAGGGTAAAAAGAAAATGGAGAAAAGTTGTTGAAACAGAAATAGATTATATTATAAAACTGGATTCAATACTTACGTACGTTTCGAAAAACTATGTGAAAATATAAGGAAAAAATGAAATCATAGTGATTATAGGAAGGAATTACAACCGTGTTTCGTGGTCTGCTACCACAACAGCTACTTTATAGGATTCAGTTAGCTCAAGACATCATCAGGAGGAACCACGTCCGGTTTCGGCCCCTACTCCTCTACCGTTTTGACGTGGCGCCCCCCTTTCGGAGATGTCTCCAGCTCTGATGTTGGGTTCATGTCTTCTTTCTTCTATTTTCTTCTGTTCCCTGCCCTCTTCGGTGTAGCGTCAGTGAGTGTCAGCGGACGACTGACTGACTTGTCAAATATCTCCCTTTAAATACCTGCCGCTAGGCTCCAGCAGGCAGCCCCAGCAAATTGTCACGTGACGCTGTCTCAACTTTAACTGACCAATGAAGGCGCGTAGTCTCAGCCCACACGCTCTCTAAACGACCGTCACCTGTCAGTCAACGAAGCTAATTCAGTTATAACTGAAAATAAAAAATTAAAATTAAGAATAAAACTAAAAATGAAATTTAAAATTTAATTTATTCATTGTCATTCTCATCAGTTTCCGTATCCCAAATTCACTCACGAGATTTTGGTCGGCCTGAGGCTATAGTAGAAGACACTCGCCTAAGTATGGAGTTGAGTTTCGAGCAACTATCTGGGATCTTTTCGGTTTGATGGCAGATTTTTAAAATAATTTCCACGTAACTAAACACATTTAAACTTCGTATACTGGTAGAATGTGTTTATAAAATATCTTTTTCTCCTGGTTTTATGGAGAAAACTCTATAGTTTGTAAGATATTTGTTGTTTTTTCTTCAATTTCTGCAATTTCAACCAATCAATGACGTCTATTGAGGTGAAAACATGCTGTGCCGTATGAATATGTCTCTCGTTTAAGAAACAGATAGGGTTTATTTACATTTCTGAAGGAAAAAGATACCCTTCCCTCACCCCTAACGCTAACCCTAACCCTAACCCTAACTAACCCTAACCCTAACTAACCCTACCCCTAAAAAGAGATTGAAATGCAATAGATCGATACTAGGGTCATAATTATGGGTGACAATTTCATATGACACGGCTAGAAAAAACTGCCGTTCAAAACGTAAAGATCAACCATCTGTTGGCAGCATTTCTACCCAACCCATTTTTATTTCTTTACTACCCACAAGGGGCTACACACAGAGGGGACAGGCAAACAAGGACAGACAAAAGGATTAAGTTGATTATATTGACCCCAGTGCGTAACTGGTACTTATTTAATCGACCTCGAAAGGATGAAAGGCAAAGTCGACCTCGGCGGAATTTGAACTCAGACCGTAGCAGCAGACGAAATACGGCTACGCATTTCGCCCGGCGTGCTAACGTTTCTGCCAGCTCGCCGCCTTATAACATCTATCCCATCTATTTTTAGTGGATATTACCTATCTTTTGGAGGTCTTTTCACAGCTATGTCCCTATTTCTTTACTATCTACAAGGGGCTAAACACAGAGAGGACAAACAAGGACAGACACATCGATTAAGTTGATTATATCGATCCCAGTGCGTAACTGGTACTTAATTTATCGACCCCGAAAGGATCAAAGGCAAAGTCGACCTCGGCGTAATTTGAACTCAGAACGTATAGACAGACGAAATACTGCTAAGCATTTCACCCGGTGTGCTAACGTTTCTGCCAGCTCGCCGCCTTATGCCATCTCCACACACGTATTTTTAGTGGATATTACCCATCTTTTTTGGGTCTTTTCACAGCTATATCCCGTTCGGAATTTGCATTAGTTTTTGTATGAAGGAAATAGGAAGGGAGGTGGGGCTTGTCTGAAGTTTGTAGAGGAAACATTAAACGTGCCTGAAAACAAAACATGGTCTTCTGCCCCCCCACTCCACCCAATTAAAAGACGTGAAGAACTATGAGAGAAAGCCAATAAGAACCGGAGTGGGGGAAAAAAGAGAGAACAGTCGATGGAACTTTTCGGTTTGAACGGCAGTTTTTTAAAATAATTTCCTCGTAACTAAAAAATTTTAAACTGCGTATACTGGTAGAATGTGTTTATAAAACATCTTTTTCTTTTGGCTTTCTTGAGAAAATTCTATAGTTTGTAAGATAGTTGTTTTGTTTTGTTTTCATCAATTTCTGTAAGTTCAACCAATCAATGACGTCTATTGAGTTAAAAAAGCATTCTGTGCCGTATGAATATGTCCCTCGTTTAAGAAACAGATTGGGTTTATTTTACATTTCTGAAGAAAAAAAGATACCCTTCCCCCACCCTAACGCTAACCCTAAAAGAGATTGAAATGCAATAGATCGATACTAGGGTCATAAGTATGGGTGACAATTTCATATGACACCGCTAGAAAAAACTGCCGTTCAAACCGAAAAGATCCCAGTCGATCGTTCTAGAACTCCCAGAATAAAAACGTAAACACCTGAAAGATTTTCCTTCTATACATTACTAAAGGGCTTTCCCTCTTCTTCATTGTTAAAAGTAAAGAAGGATCGATCGTATATCAGTCTAATTTTTATTGTAGATGACTGATGCTTTCCATTCTCTGCCTCTATCGCTTCACCCCTCTTCTCTACGGTTAAGAGAGTGAAGATGCGTGCCTCAGAGATTAGAGGTATTCGGCCCACGAGCGGCGAGCTGGCAGAACCGTTAGCACGCCGGGCGAAATGCTTTGTGGTATTTCGTCTGCCGCTATGTTCTGAGTTCAAATTCCGCCGAGGTCGACTTTGCCTTCGATCCTTTCGGGGTCGATAAATTAAGTATCAGTTACCCACTCGGATCGATGTAATCGACTCAATCCGTTTGTCTGTCCTTGTTTGTCCCTTCTGTATTTACCACCTTGTGGTTAGTAAAGAAATAGGTATTTCGTCTGCCGTTACATTCTGAGTTCAAATTCCGCCGAGGTCGACTTTGCCTTTCATCCTTTCGGGGTCGATTAAATAAGTACCAGTTACGCACTGGGGTCGATATAATCAATTTAATCCGTTTGTCTGTCCTTGTTTGTCCACTCTGTGTTTAGCCCCTTGTGTTTAGTAAAGAAGTAGGTATTCGGCCCCACGATCGTAAAGTCATGAGTACGACTACCTGCGGTGCGCTATTTTTGAGCGAGGTACTCTACACCCCTTACTGCAGTCCGCTCAATTGGCAAAAAGAGTTGTAGCTGCAATTCAAATTGGCCAGTCTCGTCACGTTTGTGTGAAGATGATTTTTCCTGAGGATTACATTATGGTATGCATGTGTGTGGAATACTCAGCCACTCGCGCGTTAATTTTACGAGCAGACTGTGTGTCGGTGTGCCATTTTTTGAAAAGGGTGAAAGGAAAGGAAAAGTTCGATTTCGTGAGACAAAAGTGTCATGTGTTTTGTATAAGCAGTGAAAGATAAGACGAAATCTCTCACTATATAAAGCTGAAGTCGTCTGTGTATGGCAGGTTTGGTAGCCTTCAACTAACATTATCTCCTCCAAGACCCTGCGGCGCAAGTTGACCAAAATTGAGAGTATGATAGAAGAAGGCTTGCTCTTCATTCCATAGGAGAAAAAATTCAAATCGGACCATGTTAACACCAAAAAATATTTACATCAAAAATGTTCTTGTTTTCTATTAAATTCCCTATTTTCTACGATCTTTTACTGCTGTGGGGCCATTTGTCGGTGTATTTCAACCAGAAAAATGTTCACTTAAAGAGAATAACAAGCTACATAATGCAAACGTTTTACTTTTCAAAAATTCCAATTCTAAAGGGTCGAAACAAACCCGAGCAACGCCTGGCGATACTGCTAGTTTATATCTATAAACCTGAAGTTGTCTGTGTATGGCAGGTTTGGTAGCCTTCAACTAACATTATCTCCTCCGAGACCCCGCGGCGCAATTTGACCGAAATTGAGGGTATGATAGAAGGCTTGCTCTTCTTTCCATAGAAGATAAAATTCAAATCGGACCATGTTAACACCAAAAATTATTTACATCAGAAATGTGTTTTTTTCTATGAAATTCCCTATTTTTTACGATTTTTTACTGCTGTGTCGCCATTTTTCGGTGTATTTCAACCAGAAAAATGTTCACTTAAAGAGAATAACAAGCTACATAATGCAAAAGTTTTACTTTTCAAAAATTCCAATTCTAAAGGGTCGAAAAGTAAACAAGCCCGAGCAACGCTGGGCTATACAGCTAGTATATATATATATATATACCTTCACGCGGCCCATTTTCCTACAAGCTAATCACTAAGTCTATTCCTTCAATCTGAACGCAACATTCAAAATACTGTCGGGATTTATCTGGCATTATACTTAAGGACCTATACCTTCACGGAAGTACGGACTAATCTCCATACACTCCAGAACAAGATGAGCTGTGAACTTTATTCTCCTGTCTTTATTCTTCTGTCTACAGCTTTATTCTTTTATTCACCGTGAATTCCTTGTCTGGAACTTTCCAAAATATGCACCTTGTCTCCGATGACAGAATCCCAAGATACTGTCCCGTCATGTGGGATATCCCTAAAACAGCTGTAAGGCATTAATTACTTCTACTTCACCTTATTCAAATTAAAAATTCTAAATGACCTGAGATACTCGTCCTGCCTCGGTTTTGTTGTCCATTTGACTTTAATATATAACAGCTAACTCGGAAGCCTACTACGGATCCCTAGCTCCAACCTCAGCAGTGAACTTGGAACCTAACGGATGACCAATTATCCACTATATGCTCTCTCTCTCTCTGTCTCTCTCTCTCTCTCTATATATATATATATATGTATACACACATATATATATATGCATGCGTATACATGTATTTTTTTGAAGAAGTGCTGTCGAATTTCATATTTATCCTTCGTAACAACTACGTAAATAACTTTCCCCAATCTATTAACCAAAAATTGTAATGTTATGAGTGGGTTTTTTTTTTTGTTATTCATTCATTTTATTCTTCCTTCTAGATTCACTCCTTAACTCCCACCGCAACTCTTCTTGCTCAATAAAAGATTTACTTTCAAATTTTGATATTTTTGATACATAATTTTCTTTTATGCAATTGCGACTGTCTTTTTTATTTTATCTGTCTGTCTGTCTCTATGTATGTATGTATGTATGTATGTATGTATGTATGTATGTATGTATGTATGTATGTAGGTATGTATGTATGTATGTATGTATGTATATGTATGTATGTATATGTTTGTGTACGTGTCATACATACATACATACATACATACATGCACCCATATATACATGCACACACTCATATATTTCCAACATACTATCTAGATTTACCTTGAATTAAAGTTAAGGGCCTATCTCTTCACGGAAGTACGGACCAACCTCCATACCGTCTGCAACAAGATGAGTTGTGAACGTTACACTACTATCTGTATTCTTCTAGCTACTGTTTTACTCTTTATTCTTCTCTCTGCTATTTTATTTCTTATAAACTGTGAATTCCCTGTGTAGAACATTCATATGTACTCACCTTGTCTCTGATGTACGGTCACGCTAGCAAATCACTTAGGATACCCCAGAAACAGCTGTACAACATCCAATAGTTAAGTAATTAACTATTTAACTGCTTAATTGCTTCACATTCACCTTGCTCTAATTAGATATTCTAAATGACCTGTCATACTCGTCCAGTTTTGGTTTGTGTTGTCCTTTTCCC
>NC_043004.1:72558470-72570970 GCF_006345805.1 Octopus sinensis | reverse complement strand
ATAAGATATTTGCTTGAGTAGTTCGACAATTTTGAGACGTAATTCATTGCAAAATGGTGAATATCTTTTGTGTTTTATCAATATGGTGTCTATCCCACATATAGACACATATAAACGCACACACACGCATATATTTGCGAATGTGTGTGTGTTCGTACATACATATGCGTAGGCATTATATAATTGTATAAAATCATACACTATATAAACCTTTGTATACTTTATTGCATTTGAGAGCAAATGAAATAGCTGCAAATTAGTGACTTTTCTGCTTAACATCCTGGTTGCACCCAAGAAATATCCACCTCACACTTACTCGCACACAAACACACACTCCTAAACATAGACGTGTGTGTGTATGAATATCTCTTTGTGTATATACGAATGTGACCACTTTGTCACTATGCAGTTGCGCCCTCTTCGGGTATTTGTAGAGATTTTAATGCCAAAGTTTGGTACAAATCCTTCTATGGTCATCCATCCCTATTCTGCCGGACACCTTTTCCGGTGTGTATGAATATGTGTGTATATAAAAGTACACACATATATATTTATATTATTATATTTATGGGTATATATAATATGTGTATATGAATGCATTTTTATTTGTGTTTTCCCCTTTTTTTCATCTCGGAACTGTCGTAAACGAGCGTCACCATCACACAAGCGATGAGATTCATCTTTAACTGCCTGTTTAAAAATATGTCCATCTTTGACAATGTTGTTTCTTTCTCGGAAAGAGGCGGTGGCTAGCGAGAGGAAAGGGATTCGTGTGTAGAATATCTGAACAATGAACACCGTTCAACCCAAGCATTATGAACTGATGGACGTTACAATCATGACGACGACGACGACGATGATGATGATGATGATGATGATGATGATGCTGGTGATCAACATCATCATCATAGCATTTTGTTCTCTCATTTGCTTGAGTCAGTGACCCTGAAGCTTATTGCTGCAGCAATGTGAATTGTTTTACTCTATGAAACTGAATACCGTATGTGTTTGAAGCAGTCTAACCAACTTAAAATCATAATTTTATGCTAAATTTCAGTCCAAGTGTGGGATACTGCCAACTGTAAAGAATGACATAACCTTCTAAATAGAAGTAATGATGGAACTTCTTTTAATTTCTGGAAAACACCATTGTTGATTCATTTCTTTAGCCTTGTTGGTTCCTATAGTCAGTAAAAGTTTTACATCTAAATTCGTTTTCACTAATTAAATTTTTAAGACATCTTCAATGCCACCTACACCACGTATTTCTAAAGATAATATTCTGAAATATGTATGTAGGTGGAGGCGGAGGAGCTGGAAAAGTTCATAACTTGATAAAGATCCTTATGAAAAATTTTCATTTGAAGCTTCAAGAAAGCGAAAAAAAATTCAACTATAGCCGATAGTACTAAAATTTGGCTATAAGATAAATTAATGAAAGTAGAAAACGAAAACAAAGATGAAAAAAGTGTAACTATTGAGGTAATGTCATGATCAAAGAAAAATTCTAAATAAAATTTTAAATCTACTATTTTTCCTGCTAAATGCTAAATTCAAAAACTTTCTGTTAAATGTTGAAAAAAAATGCTAGATCTATCATAAATATGCTAAATTGGCAACCCTGGCGTGAAGCCTTCTAATTATTCTTTCTCTCCTCTTATATGCAAAGTTACTCGTATATATATATATATATTATATATATATATATAATATATATATATATCCGGTCCCGTTTTCAGCAGAGAGAGACGTGATTGCCTTTGCTCTGTGAAAAAGTTTGCATAGATCGGCGAAATAACCTACTGAAGTAGCAAAACGTAAAACTCTAAGTCATAGAGATCATTAAAACACTTTGGTTAAAAATATAAATATATATATATATATATATATATTATATATATATATATAATATATATATATATATACATATATACAGTAATTTTCATTTTCGCCGAAAACGCACATTGTGGAAAAACTCACTGAATCAAGTTATCTCCTGCAAGAAGGAAAAAGAAGCATCTCTCCTGGAAAACAATCCCGTAAACCACAAAAAATCCAGACCACATCGTTGGATTAAGTATCACTTTCATCTTCTATTTCATATTTTGTTTATTATCCTATTTTATCCCCCTTAACTTAAGCCCACATCTCCGTTAAAGTTACGATCGCCATTTTTGTTTTGTTTACATCTCAATATCTGTTCTCGAAGGCAGAAATTGGCTTCAGAATTAAATAACCCTTTCTTCACACTTTAATATATATATTTTAATATATTTTCACTCACTTTCTTTTTCTTCCACCTTCCTTCTCTCTCCGTCTGTGTATATGTGTGTATGTGTGTGTGTGTGTGCACGTGTATGTATATATGTGTGCGTGTATGTATATATGTATGCGTATATATGCATGGACGTGAACTTTCACGAACTTTAGATAGATAAATAATCTTTCCTCTCTTTCTTACCCTCTCATCTCTCCTCTTTCAGATACTCTATCTTCTAATTAGCCTTAAGATTAAATAACGTTTAATATTGTTTAATATTGTTTAACATTGTTAATAATTTTTCAGATACTCTATCTTCTAATTAGCCTTAAGAATAAACAACGTTTTTACCCACACTTTAATATCTTCTATTTTTTTTACCCACACTTTAATATCTTCTAATTAGCCTTTTTACCCACATTTTAATATTTGTTAATATATTTTCAGATACTCTATCCTCTAATTAGCCTTAAGATTAAATAACGTTTTTTTACCCCACACTTTAACATTTTTACCCACACTTTAATATATTTTTGAATACTCTATCTTCTAATTAGCCTTAAGATTAAATAACGTTTTTATCCACACTTTAATATAATATTAATATTGTTAACATATTTTCAGATACTCTATCTCCTAATTAGCCTTAAGATTAAATAACGTTTTTACCCACAAACTTTAATATTGTTAATATTAATAATACTCTATCCTCTAATTAGCCTTAAGATTAAATAACGTTTTTTTACCCCACACTTTAACATTTTTACCCACACTTTAATATATTTTTGAATACTCTATCTTCTAATTAGCCTTAAGATTAAATAACGTTTTTATCCACACTTTAATATAATATTAATATTGTTAACATATTTTCAGATACTCTATCTCCTAATTAGCCTTAAGATTAAATAACGTTTTTACCCACAAACTTTAATATTGTTAATATTAATAATACTCTATCTTCTAATTAGCCTTAAGATTAAATAACGTTTTTACCCACACTTTAACATTTTTACCCACACTTTAATATATTTTTGAATACTCTATCTACTAATTAGCCTTAAGATTAAATAACGTTTTACCCACACTTTAATATAATATTAATATTTGTTAAGATACTCTATCTCCTAATTAGCCTTAAGATTAAATAACGTTTTTACCCACAAACTTTAATATTGTTAATATTTTTTTCAAATACTCTATCTTCTAATTAGCCTTAATATCTTCTTGTCTTCTCTCGAACATAGTTAGATAGATAAACAAATAGACAGATTATCCAGCATGTCCAGAGCCTGGAGACCTGACGAACTAGATTTATTCGTACGAGCCTGGAAGTGCGCCGACGGAGATAGCCCTAGCGAGGTGATTGCGGCTGCGCTGAAGAACAACGGCTACAAGAGGACAGCGGCTCAGATGGAGCGAAAGAGACGGGAATTCGTGCACTCATATGCGCTTATACGGTCGCACATTGGCGCACTTGATGCCATCTTTGAGAACGAGCGGGGCAAAGATGGCAAGAATGGAGACGATGAAAGAAGTCACCCCCACCTGGTGGATTCCCGGGAGGAGGTTTTGAGTGAGAAACCTGCCCGGGAAGTGATCCCAGGTGCAAGTTCTCCAACCGGCAGCAAGGGCCATGGAGACGGAGAACCCGGTGAAGAGGTAGAGGGAGGAGGAAGAACTAAAAGAAGGACTGGAAGAGCTAAAGGAAAAGCTCAAGCAGGACCAAAGGGTGAAACAACCAGGAATAGAAGTGGAACCGCAAAAGATGGAAACAAACAGCGCACACGGGTGTGTAGGTTCTACCTGAGAGGTTCCTGCTGGCATGGAAAGCAAGGTGCAGGCTGCCGCTTTGCACATCGGGGACCCTGCCACAGAGACACGAGGCAGATGGACAAACCATCAACACAAGGAAAAGGGATGGACCACGCACCACTTGCCCCAAAGCGGAGGTACGCAGATGTTGTGCGTGCCACAAATCGCCAACATGATGTTGTCGAAAGGGCAGCTGCTGAGCAACAATCTTTTTTGTGCATGGCACAAAAGATTGTACAGCAGCTGACCTGGCTTCATCAAACCCAAGCCCGCAGGTGGGACTACCCACTATATACCAGACCACCACAGCAAACAGACCCAGGATGGACACCGCCGGCAACAACGTACACCTCACCTCGATGCTCCTACTGAACATCAGAGGGCTGCAAACACTCAGTAACAGGACAAAAATCCCGTTCCTGAGAGACTTTGTTGCATGCAATCAAGCATTATGCATAGCACTCACGGAAACGCACCTGAAACCGGACATAGCAGATGCGGAGTTACACATACCACAGTATGCTGTACTACGGACCGACAGAAAAGAAAGGAGTCATGGAGGTGTTGCTATGTACATCCGTGAGGACCTCACACCCCAGGTCCTCTTGTCATACTCAAACTCGGTGTGTGACACACTAATTGTACATATTAGGCAACTTGATGTAGTTGTGTGTGCTACATATCACCCTCCAGATGCCCCAAGCCATGTGGGCAAGTTTGAAGACTGCCTTATAAAAATAGAAGTTCTAACCACATTAGAACAACACATAAGTGTACTTCTTATGGGAGACTTCAATCTGCCCAATGTCAGATGACCCGAGGGCCTTTCTCTCCCAGGAATGACAAGATGTGAACGAGGACAGGCGAGGTCCCTCCTGAACCTCATCAACACCCTGTACATGGAGCAGGTAATACTCCAACCAACCAGGGCAGGTAACACACTGGATCTCTGCTTCACAAATGACATGGATCTCATCCATAATGTGAAAGTGACACCGACACTACTCTCGGATCACAACATGATAGAGCTGACCATGTACGGGCCAAAAGAGAGCACGGACATGCAGCCTACAAGAAACCCTCAGAATCTTTCCAGCTTGAACTACCATAAAGCAAACTGGAAACAAATTGAAAAAGAGATCCTCAAACAAAACTGGCCTAAATGTCTCTCCTCGCCAGACATCGACGTGAAACTTCAACAATTCATGTCTGTAATGCAAGCCATATGCTACAAATGTGTCCCAGAGAGAAAGGCCACCGTACACAAGAACAAAATCCCCAGAGAGAGGAAAATTTTAATGAGACGGCGTACAAAATTTTCAAATCGCCTAAACAGATTGAAAGCAGTGAAAAGTCCCGCCTAAAAATAAAAAAAATAAAACTGTTGGAAATCGAAAAATGTCTGCAACTCTCCCATGAAAAAGAAGAGCAGACAAAGAAGCCTGGGCTATAGACAACATAAAATCTAACCCCAGAGCTTTCTACAGGTATGCCAAAGAAACAGCTACGGTGCACTGTAGAATAGGGCCACTCCTCGAAAAGGATGGCACACTTACAGGAAAACCAATGAGGGTAAGTGAAATACTGAATGAGCAATTCAAGAGTGTTTTCACTCCACCCCTTGGGCATCTCCAAATCACCAATCCAACTGACTTTTTTACCACTGCAGGTATAAAATCAGAGGCGGCGACGATAGATTACATCGATATAAAGGAAGACGATGTAATCAAGGCTATAGATGAAATGAAAACAGACTCAGCTACTGGCCCCGATGGATTCCCGGCAATCCTCCTAAAAGCATGTAAGAGAGTCCTAGCAAGACCACTGCAGTTCCTCTTTCAGAGCTTCCTTGCAACTGGCGAACTTCCAAGAAAACTGAAGGAAGGTAAAATATGCCCCATTCATAAAGGAGGTAGCAGAGCGGAAGCCAAGAACTACAGACCTATCTCTCTGACCTCACACATCAGCAAGGTCATGGAACGAATAGTCAGAAGGAAGCTGATCACCTTCCTTGAAGAGAATGACTTGCTGCCCGACACCCAACATGGTTTCCGACCAGGGAGAAGCTGTTTAACTCAGCTCCTACAACACTATGACTGGGTGCTGAAACGGCTGCTCAACCACTCAAATGTGGAAGTGATATATCTCGACTTTGCAAAGGCCTTTGATAAAGTCGATCATGGAATGATATGTCACAAACTGCGTGATCTCAACATAGTTGGAAAACTGGGAGAATGGCTTCATGACTTTCTGAAAGATAGAAGTCAGGTGGTAGTAGCCAATGGGGCCACTTCCATTAACACGCAAATAGTGAGCGGTGTTCCGCAGGGCACTGTTCTGGGACCACTACTACTCATAATGACCCTCTCAGACATGCCCTCAGCCACGCAGAGAGCCACGATCACAAGTTATGCAGATGATACAAAAGTTTCACAGGCAATACAGAACCCTGAGGACACTAAACACCTGCAATGTGAGCTGGACAAAATATACAAGTGGGCTGAAAAGAATAGCATTCAGTTCAATGCTGAAAAGTTTCAAGCTCTATACTATCAGCATGCAAAACTAAATGCAATACCCAATGAATACACTGGACCCGGAGGAATAGCAATCCCAGAGGCACAATCAGTGCGTGACCTAGGTATTTACATGAGTGATGACGCGACCTTTCGTGTACATGTTGCTAAATTGGCAATGAAATGTAGACGACTGGCCGGATGGATCCTCAGAACCTTTAGAACAAGAGAACAAGAAACCATGATGGTCCTCTGGAGGACACTTGTCCTAAGCCACTTTGACTACTGCTCTCAGTTATGGTCACCATCCAGTGTCAAGTTGATCACAGAGCTCGAGGCGATCCAACGTAGCTACACGAAGAAGATAGCCTCTATGCAGAATGTAAGCTACTGGGAAAGACTCAAGAGATTAAAACTATATTCCCTGGAGCGTAGGCGTGAAAGATATGCCATAATATACATCTGGAAGATCCTGGAGGGACGTGTCCTGAACTTTAGCATCGAGAGTTACGCAAATGCCAGAACTGGGCGCCACTGCGTGGTGCCTAGGACTCCAAACTTGCCATCAAGATGTAGGACAAAATTCTGTGATAGCCTGGGCTTCCGAGGCCCACAGCTCTTCAATATCCTCCCGAAGAACCTGAGAGACCTGCATGGGGTGGATGCAGATGTCTTTAAAATGAAGCTGGATCTCTTCCTGTCAGGTGTCCCAGATGAACCAACTTCACGGCAGGAGGGGCAGATGAGAGCAGCTGCATCGAACTCTCTCATGCACCAAATGGCAGTTGCTAGAAAGCTTTCGTGAAGTGAAACCAAGTAGCAACACCAAATGGCGGTGCCCCAGCATGGCCACAGCTCATAAGCTGAAACTAGAATCAACCAATCAATCAATCAATCATATATATATATATATATATATATTATTATATATATATATATATGTAGAATAAATATATATATATATATATAATTATATATAAATATGTATGTATGTATATATATATATATATAATATATATATATATATATATATATTTGTAAAAAAGAAGTTTGAAAACGCCACTATATTAGATAAATTTTAATTTTACATGTTTCGGTTCTTGAAATAACGAACCTTATCAAAAAAATTCATAATACACAGTATAATGGAACAGTTCATAATTGTTACATACATTCAATAGAATCCATGCTATATACATTCGATAGAATCCATGTTCTTAAAAAGGCGAACCTTATCAAATATATTATAAAGAGTATAATAGAAAAAATCCATAGTCGTTCCTTACTGTTTTGTCGAATGTAGTGGAGAAGTTCATTATACATTTTACCTTGTGTTCCAATGGAAGCAACAGTAGTGATTCTTGGTCGTCGTCTGTTGGTCGTAATTTTGGTAACCTTGGTAGTGGTTGGGGTTATATCAGCTAAGCTGTGGCTGTGACAGCAGCAGTAGCCGTGGTCTCTGGCACTGTTCACTGACGTCATATAATTCCAAACCAATCAAAACTCAGCTTCAACGAATATAAGGAAAAGACCCATAACTGTATCCTGTTAGGAAACCAACCAAGCAGAACGACAAGCTTGACCACAGAAGAAAAACGTCATCAATTTTTTAACGAATCAAAATCAGATCTGACCCATAACTGTATCCTGTAAGGTTGCTAACCAAGCAGAACGACTAGTTTGACCACGGAAGAAAAACGTCATCAATTTTTTAACGAATCAAAACCAGATCTGACCCATAACTGTATCTTGTAAGGAAACCAGCCAAGCAGGGCGACAAGCTTGACCACGGAGGTAAAACGTCATAAATTTTTTGACGAATCAAAATCAGATCTGCTCGCAGAAAAAAAATCTTTTTATAAATTCTTCCTTCCCTAAGACATACCACTGCCAGCGGGAGTGACTGTTTTAGGATCTGAGAAATTGTAATTCCCCCACCTCCACTATTTTAATTCTCTCACTGTGGCCGTAGCAGCAGTGGTAGTAGTAGGGGGCTGTTGATCGTAGCAGTAATGGTAGTGACCACGGTGGTTGTAGTAGCAGTGCTAGTGAGAGCAGTCGTAGTGGTTGTGGTAGAATATATATATATATTATATATACATGCAGGTGAGTGTATATATATATATATATATATATATAAACTTAGATAAACTTAGATATGTTTCGACCAAAGATTGGTCCAGGCCATGTCTAACTTAATAGCACCACCTGATAGGATTATTCGAATCCTGTTTAAGTCAAGTTTTGTTTTGTTCAAGTAGTGAGTTCTTGTTGGGTCAGTTGTATCCAGTTTTGTTCAAGTAGTGAGTTCTTGTTGGGTGAGTTGCATCCAATTATGGGTGGCTTATCTGGTATTCTTTGAAGGAATCTATCCAGACTCTGTTTAAAGTTGATGGGATCCTTTTCCTCTTTGATCTCCCTCGGGACAATGTTAAATAGTGCAGGGCCTGTTGAGGAAAAGAAATTATGTTGCAGTGTACATGTATGTTGTGATCTTGAATTGGGCAGGGAACGTATAGCCCGTGGTCCCAGTCTTGGATGAACCTTGAAGCTAATGTTTAGGTCGTTTGGGCAAAGTTGGTGGTATATTTTCCACATCGTACAAATGATGTACCGCTCACGGCGACGCTGGAGAGAGTAAAGTTTCAAGGCTTTCAGGCGATCCCAATAATCGAGAGCAGCCATGCCTTCAATTTGTTTAGTGAGTGCCCTCTGGGGTGACTCAATTCTGGAGATGTTTTGTCTTGTGTGAGGAGACCACAGTCGGCAGCAGTATTCAAGGTGTGGCCGTACAAAGGAGGAAAAAAGTGGTATGATGACACCTTGTTCTCTGAACCGAAAGTTCTTAAGATCCAGGAACTCATCCTACGAGCTATATCGACCTTCTTGTTGATGTGTGCACTCCAACTGAGATCGTCATCAACAATTACACCCAGGTCTCTGATATTGTTAGAGGATGTGAGCGGTTCCCCTGAAAGAAGAGAGTATGGTTGTTTTAGTGAGGAATTTCTTCCAAAATGCATCAGCTCAAATTTTCCCTCATTCAGTTGCATTTTGTTTCTGTCTGCCCATTGACTCACAGCATATAGATCAGACTGGAGTTGAGTTCGGTCTGCTTCTTCATTGACGATTTGCTGGAGCTTAGTGTCATCAGCAAATATTTTCACTTTGCAGTAATGTACGACACTGGAAAGGTCGTTTACGTAAATTATGAAGAGTAGCGGACCCAAAACAGTTCCTGGGGATCACCGCTGGTGACTTTTGCTGGGTTTGAGTGGACTCCATCAACTACAACATGTTGTGCTCTATTCGCCAGGAAATACTTAATCCAGTGTAGAACTTTTCCACGGATTCCAACGTTTGCCAATTTTGAGAGTAGGATGTTATGGTCTACCCTGTCGAACGCTTTACTGAAGTCAAGATATATGACGTCAGAGTTCGAACCTGTTCCCAAGGCTTTGAGTACATCTTCAATGTGGTGTAAGAGCTGTGTTAGACAGTCCCTGCCACAGCGAAAGCCATGCTGATTTGCATTTAGGAGTTTGTGGGTCTCCAGGAAGTCAGCTATCCTTGATCTTAACACTCTTTCAAACACTTTAATGATGTGGGAGGTGAGTGAGATTGGGCGATAGTTAACTGCGAGGGATCTGTTTCCCTATTTGAAAACCGGGATGACCGACTGGGATAGAAACTGTTTCGGTATATAACCTGCGTCTAACGAATTTCTCCAGAGGTTGGTCAGAGGGACTGCAAGTTGGTATCTACATTCCTTCAGGAGACTAGCGGGAAATCTATCAGGGCCTACAGCAGAGTAATGTTTTACCTCATTTATTGCTGCTACGATGTCGGTGGCAGTGAAGGTTATGTCTGAGATTTTGTGTTGGGAGTCAACTTCGTTCGTTTCCCTTACGTCAATATCAGTGGGAACACTAAAGACAGAGCAGTATTGTTTCTGCAGTATTTCTGCCATTTCTTTAGCATCGTGTTGGGGTATGCCGTTATCATCAATCAATGGCCCAATGGGTGAGACAGTGGTTCTATGCTTATTTGCATAAGAATAGAAAAACTTTTGGGTTCTGTTTGATGTTTTTGATTACCCATTGTTCCTCCACAGCTCTTTGATTTTCAATGGAGGTTTTCATGTTGGTCTGCAGATGAAGTTTTTCCAGCTCTAGTCTTTTCATTGTTGTTGAATGTGGATGTTGTGTGTGGGAATATTTTAATTGGTTGATTTTTTTGTTGAGTCTTTTGATGCGCCTCATGAGTGTTTTTTTCTTTTTAGGGAGCCGGTTTCTGTTTGTGTTAGTAGATTTCTTGGGAGCGTGTTTAGAGTATGTATAGGTGACAATGTTTTCAAAGTGTTGCCACGCGGTCTCAATATGAGAGGAATTGAGAGTAAAAGACCAGTCGATGGAAGACAGATCCTTTCTGATTGTTCCCCAGTCCGCTTTGTGGAAGTTTATGTTGTCAAATGGGTGCCATGTAGTGGGATTGGCTGGTTTGGTTTTTATATGTCGGGAATTAAGATTGCAGAGTACCATGATTGCAGAGGAGAGTTTTTTCGACTGAAATACTGTGAACGTAGCTAGAGTGATTGGTCAATACCAGATGCAAGATCGTTTTATTCTGTCTCGTTAGTTCAAGCACTAGCTGAGTCAGGAAATACTCATCCATCAGATTAAAGAGCAGTTCTGCTGCTGCTCTATCTGATGTAGAGCACCTGCCTAACTTCAGAGTATTTGTGGGCCAGTTCACATGAGGGAGGTTAAAATCACCCATCACTAGTATGTTTCCGGAGTGGTACTTCCGAAGGAAGGACTTGACTTTGCTAAGGCACTCTTCAAAGTACTTTAGAGGTGCCTGGTGAGGCCTGTAAAGACCAACAATGGTTATGTCCTTGGCTTTGTTGTATAGTGATACCGATTCACAGTAGCCATTGGAAAATATGTCCTTGGCATCAAGTGAAAAGGAGTCATGGATAAAGATGGCTGTCCCTCCCTTATTTCGGTCTGTGCGATCCGCACGAACAATGGTGAAATCTTTTATTTTCACCTTTGCGTCCATATGGGTGTTGTTCATGTGAGTCTCGGTAAGGATAAAGAAAGGGAAGCAATGTGCCATTTCGGCAAGCCAACTCTCTTATATGGGATCTTCCATTTTTGGCAATAATTGATGGGTTGATGCCACGTACATTTAACAGGAATGTCGAGGTAAGGGAAGTTGGTAATGGGTGAGTGGTCCTTGTGATTTGCATAGATGGTTGGTGATAGCTCGCTGGATCTCCTGGCTTAGGTCGGCCTTCATATTTTCTAGGTATGTCAGTAAAAAAGAGTTACTTGTTTGGTTTGCCACTTGGTCAGAGGATACATATTTCATGTTGGCGTTATTTGGTGTTTTTTCATGGTTCTGTCTACGTTGTTTGATAGTAGGAGGGGAAACGTGGTTGTATTTTGTTCTTGTTGTTGTCCTAGATTTCCTCTGTTATGTTTATATTTATTCTGTGATCGTTTTGTGCCCTTCAGATGGTGGTGGTTGCATTCTGGGTTCAGGCACAACCTTTGTGAGACAGAAGTTTGGCACAGTTTAGGATGGAATAAGGTGAATCCTTTGCCTTTTATGCATCCGTATTTAGGATCAGAACCATAGATTCTGTATTTAGGACAGTATTTGGGGTGGAGGTGGGGGCAATTTTTTCCTGTTATCCCGTATGGATAGGTGCCCATAACAAGTCTACGACATAAGGTCGGATGGGAAAAAGCACAGCGTCCATTGTTGTTTGTGCCGCTGGGGCCAAATCTACAATTGCCTTTAGAATAGTAACGGCAGGGGGTTTTATTTGGTTGTAGTAGTGGTTTTTCTATTCTGGCAGTAGTAGCAGTAGTATTAGAAGCAGCTTGTTGATTTTGTGA
>NC_043004.1:72543470-72553470 GCF_006345805.1 Octopus sinensis | reverse complement strand
GCTTCTCTAGTCTACCCCAGTAGTCAAGGTCTGACATGCCATCTATCTTTTTTGTGATTGACCTTTGGGGAGCTTCAATTCTCATAATATTTTGTTTTGTTAGGGAGACACAGTGGACAGCAGTATTCAAGGTGGGTCGGGCAAAAGTGGAGAAGAGAAGGATAATAGCGTGGGAATCTCTCGACTGGAAGGTTCTGAGAATCCAGGAACACATTCTGCGGGCCATGTCAACTTTGCTGCTTATATGTGTAGCCCAGCTTATGTTGTTGTCCACTGTTACTCCCAGGTCTCTGATGTTGTTGGATGCTATGAGAATTTCTCCAGAAGGAAGAGAGTATGGGAGTTTCAGAGCGTCCTCCCTTCCAAAGTGGATCAGTTCAAATTTGTCTTCATTTAGCAACATGTTATTCTTTTCCGCCCATTGGACAACAGCCAGTAGGTCTGACTGAAGGTTTATTCGGTCATCCACGCCATTGATGACCTTCTGGAGCTTGGAATCATCAGCGAAGGTTCTGATGTTACTGTGTTTGATGGTGTCAGTAATATCATTTATGTAGATGATGAAGAGAAGTGGGCCCAACACAGTGCCTTGTGGGACACCACTGCTGACTTTGGCTGGGCTGGATTTGACACCTTCGACTACAACATGTTGGGTTCTGTTAGACAGGAAGCACTTGATCCACTGCAGCAGCTTTCCAGTGACACCAATATTGGACAGCTTTCTCAGAAGGATCTTATGATCAACCCTGTCAAAGGCCTTGCTGAAATCAAGGTAGATGACATCAGTGTTGGAACCTTCTCCCAAGGCTCTCAAAACGTCATCAAAATGATGCAGTAGCTGCGTCAGGCAATCTCTCCCATTACGGAATCCATGCTGGTTGGGGTCAGCATATTATGACTCTCAACGAAGTGAGTCATACGCGATCTCAGCACCCTCTCAAATACCTTGATGATATGAGAGGTGAGTGAGATGGACGGTAATTCACGGCAAGCGATTTGTTTCCTTTTTTGAAAACTGGGACAACAGACTGGGATAGAAGGTCTTCTGGTATATATCCAGCATCCAATGAGTTCCGCCACAGATTGGCTAGAGGGGGTGCAAGTTGGTTTTGACACATCTTCAAGACACAAGCAGGGAACCTATCGGGACCTACTGCTGAATTATGCTTCATTTCCTTTATTGCTGCTAAGACATCAGGAGCGCCAAATGTTATGTCCGATAAAGTGTATTGGGGAGTAACATCACTGATACAGCCCAGATCAGTCATATCAGGATTGCTGAAAACAGAGCAATATTGTTTCTGCAATATCTCTCCCATGGTTTTGGCATTGTCTTGAAGAGTACCATTTTCATCAATCAGAGGGCCAACAGTAGAACTAGTGACTCTGTGTTTTTTTGCAAATGAAAAGAACACTTTGGGATTGAGTTTGATCTTCTCAATGGCCAGGCCTCTTCAGCTCTTCGCTGACTATTGATGATAGACATCATGTTGTTTTGGAGTTTATGTTTTTTAATCTCTAGCGACGAGATGGCAGTCAGTTGGTGTGTTGCTGTTGACAGTATTTCAGCATGTTGATCTTTTGTTGATTCTTTTAATTTTCCTTATGAGAGATTTTCTATTTCTATGGATTCGACACTTAGATTTGTTTGCAGATCTTAATGGGGTGTGTCTTGCACATATGTTCGTGATGGTGTCTACAAGTGGCTGCCAGGACTTTTTGATGTTAGTGGGTGTGTATGTGTGCGTGAAGGACCAATCGACTTGTGCAAGATCATTATTGATCGCATCCCAGTTTGCATTGTGGAAATCCATAGTGTCAAATGGATGAACAGGAGGGATGACATTTGTTTTGCATTTTGGCCAGTGAAATCTCAGATCACAGAGAACCATGTCATGGTCGGAGAGTAGGGTTTTCTCCACTGCAATATTGTGGATAGTATCAGTGTGATTGCTGAAAATTAAGTCTAAGACGTTTTTGTGACATCTCGTTGGTTCGAGTACCAGTTGGGACAAGAAGAAGTCATCCATGAAGTCAAGAATATATATATATGTATATATATATATATTATATATATATATATATATATAGGTGTGTGTATGTGTATGTGTGTATATATATATATATATATATATATATATATATATATATATATATATAGAGATATGTGAGCGTGTGTGTATGGGGGTGTATATCACCTTTTTATATATATATGTGTGTAGACATATATGTGTGTATGTATGAGTATGGGTATGGGTGTGTACGTAGATGTATGTATATGGGTGCATATGTACATGTGTATATGGATGTATGTGTGTATGTGTATGTATATGTATATATATATGTATATATGTATATATATATATATATGTATATATATATATATATGTATATATATATATTCTTTTATGTATTCTTTTATTTATTCTTTTATCTACTTTATCACTGATTCCTTTGACCACTCCCCGAAGAATGATAGTTTGCGCCATGCCTACCCCAAAAAGTCCCCCACCACCACCCCTTTAAACCTGCCTAAATGTATAAATGCCAAAACTATTCTTGTCACCTAGCTTCCTGATGATTTCTTTTGAATGAAACAGTTCTAGTCCTGTAGAAGCTCCTTCTATAAAATAAATTAATTTACTCTGCTATGTATTGAGTACCTTATTTACTGTGGTTAACCCCGACTCAACCCGAGACCTACATATATATATGTGTGTGTATGTGTGTGTGTCTCTGTATGTATGTGTATATAAAGAGCTGTATGTAGACATTATATATCTATATATATTGTATACCAATACATGTATATATCTATGTACACACACAAACATACTCACGCACACATACACACATATGTATGTATAATATTGCTAAAGACACACACACACACAGTGATTCATAATACATACATATATTACGAGGACCCACAAGATAGTAGAAGCTATAGCCGCTAATAAGAACGAGTATTTTTGAAATGTCCCAGTGAAACCCTCAATAAAATGTGAACATAATCGACGTGACAGAGAAGATTTGACTCAGAGAAGACAATCTGTGTACAGCTGTGGAAATGAGCTGACCAGCGGATGTTAACGTAAATCTAAAGATCATAAAAAGAATTCTTGAAGTCTTGAGAAATCTACAGTCACACGTCCTATATTATAAGTTAACGTATAGACTTGAACTTGTAATCTGTAATTATTGGAGCACTGGGATATGCAACACACTGTCTAATCCCAAGAAATTAGGCTTCCTTAAACCAAACGGGAAAATGCTGATTCGAAATCTACAGATCGAGGTCACCTCTGGATCTCTTAAAATCTAAATGTTTCCAGAAATTTATCATTTAAATATATGCATGAGAATACATACACAAAACCAAATATACAAATCTGCAGGTGTACTAATTTCAAATACGGCTAATATTCTCATACATACATGAAAATGTACCCTGTGATGTTGAAATTCCAATGAAGGAACATTGGATCTAGGTTAGAATCCGGCTCACACTGTACATATAAAACTGGATAATAACATACACACATACATAATACATACATACATACATACATACATACATACATACATACATACCTACATGCATACATACATACATACATACATACATACATACATACATGGTGGCTGTCTCCTCGTTATCGCATATGGCCATTGCACGAAGCTTAATCAATGTTGTTATCGTGCAATGCCTGTGCAAGAAGATTATTTTTAAAGTGAGGAAAGGCTGTGCACTGAGTCAATCCCACTAACTTAGCAACAGCAGCCATAATCCGAAAAGAAGAACAAGTCAACATTATCGGTAACCTCTGAGGTTTTATATCGGAGTTATCCCAGTTACCTGAGTTACCTTCGCCTAGAAGGATGCCCTAACAAAGGCTAGAAGTCCTTCACTCCCAACGGTATTCAGTCCGATTATTTCTATGTCCCCGCGCATGATACAGCCTTAAGACATTTATTGGATGGTCGTTGACTCTCAAGAGTTCCTCCGCCCTTTGACGGGTTTTGTTTTTCATCCCGCAGAGTGTCCAATAAACACCCCGCCTCACCAAGCAAACTTGGTGGAGTTGCCGGTTTAGTCGCCGACGACCCGACCATGCAACAGGTTGTACTGGGTTACATGTTACAATTAGCACCCGAAAGTGACCTGACATACACATATACATTCATACATACATACATACATACACATACATACATACATACATACATACATACATACCTACATGCATACATACATACATACATACATACATACATACATACATGGTGGCTGTCTCCTCGTTATCGCATATGGCCATTGCACGAAGCTTAATCAATGTTGTTATCGTGCAATGCCTGTGCAAGAAGATTATTTTTAAAGTGAGGAAAGGCTGTGCACTGAGTCAATCCCACTAACTTAGCAACAGCAGCCATAATCCGAAAAGAAGAACAAGTCAACATTATCGGTAACCTCTGAGGTTTTATATCGGAGTTATCCCAGTTACCTGAGTTACCTTCGCCTAGAAGGATGCCCTAACAAAGGCTAGAAGTCCTTCACTCCCAACGGTATTCAGTCCGATTATTTCTATGTCCCCGCGCATGATACAGCCTTAAGACATTTATTGGATGGTCGTTGACTCTCAAGAGTTCCTCCGCCCTTTGACGGGTTTTGTTTTTCATCCCGCAGAGTGTCCAATAAACACCCCGCCTCACCAAGCAAACTTGGTGGAGTTGCCGGTTTAGTCGCCGACGACCCGACCATGCAACAGGTTGTACTGGGTTACATGTTACAATTAGCACCCGAAAGTGACCTGACATACACATATACATTCATACATACATACATACATACATACATACATACATACATTCTGGTATAAATGTATACATACGTGCGTGTATTCAAGCCATATATACGTATTTAATCCTTGTATTTGTTATTAAAGTTTCGACTTTTATTCAAATTCTGTGTAAGATATTCATTAGTTTCTTACAGACTTACCGACATCCTTTGTATTTCCGCACCACCTTCCACCCGACTCTACCGCCGCCATCAACATGTGCAACCATGAAGAAGCCTTGTCTCTCTCCGAAGTAGGCGATGGTTTCGACAGGATGGGCATCCCTGTGTAGAATATCTGGACACTGAACTCTCTTCGACCCATGCAACTATGAATAGACGACCGTTACAATGATGATGATGAGAAGGAGGAGGATAGCATATTATTCTGTCAGTTGTTCGAGTCTGACACCTGCCAGCTTATTGTGGACCATGTTTAAAGTGTTTTTTACTCAATGAAATGGAACCCCGTTCGTGTTTAAAGCATACTACTTATTCTACGTTTCCCTTTTGCAGAACTCCCAGTTTACTTGTATACTGTTGTATCGCACGTTCGCCGTACGATATAACGGGGTAATAAATAACTTCCTGGCAAATCGTTCTACTCAAGATACACAATACTTGTAATTACACTCAACAATACGCAACTCCCTGATTTACACAGCTCACCGACTCGCTCTCTGTCTTTATTTTGCCACTGCGGCCATTCACACAGAGGGGACAGCACATCTGTCTATGTGGCCGCTGACAGGTATGTTCCTGTATTCAGGATTCATAATTTGGGATAGCAGAAGGTTCGGAATACACATTAGAACAAGGCTATCATTTTTCCATCAGAATAAACTTCATCTGTGCATCGGAAAAGTTAATTTACGTGATAACATGCGCAGGTTGCAATAGGCAATATATTGGTCATATAAAAAACAGTCTACGAAACAGGATGGCAGTACATAAATCCCAAATTAGGAATCCCGAATACAGGAAAATACCTGTCAGCGGCCACATAGACAGATGTGCATCAAAGAAAAATCAAAAATTCACAACTTTCCCACTTTACCAATTCAAAAACAACGTAACCTTCACTTCACGTCATAACAAAGAACTCCATTTCATGAGAAAATTCGGACCAAGTTTAAACACCCTGGGCCAGAGACATTAAGACCATATATTGGTTATCCAAAAAGAAAAAAAAAATTCTACAACTCCAAACAACACTACCACCACGATCTCTACTACTACTGCAATCAACGGTCTGTGCAACTGTTGCTATTACAGCCAACAGTCACTTCCACTTCGACTACTACTACTACTACTACTACTACTACTACTACTATAGCCAATGAACTGCTGCTACAACTCCACCCCCCACCACCACGGTCACTTATACTACTACGACCTATGGTCTCTGCTACCGCTGCTATTACAGCCAGCGGTCATTTGCACTACTACTACTACTGCTACTACTACTAATACAGCCTATGAACTACTGCTACAACTGCAACCATCACTACCATCACGGTCACTACTACAGCCACTACGACCAAAGGTCTCTACTACTGCTGCTATTACACCCAACGTTTCTAGACAACGCACAACACAGCCATTATGTTCCCACACATAAAACGCTTCCACGTGGATTTTGTTGAGACTAGTAAGAAATAATTAGGAACTTTTCTTTTATTACACTTAACTTTTAAAATTATATTTTTTTGATAAGGCTGGTTTTTTTAAGAAGGACCGCAACATGTAAAATCTCTCAGAAAATTAAAATTTATCTTATATAGTGGCGTTTTCAAACTTCTTTTTTACAAATATATACCCACTCGTATACCCCTACACTTGTTTTATAAATATCATATTACGTACGAGCTTCTGAAAATGCCGACTAAAACAGACACAAACACCATCTTCTCTATAAATGAAGAGATGCTAAAAGAACTGAAGAGCAAAAACTCAGACCTAATAACAGTCTTAAACAAACTCAACTCAAATAATGAAGAAACGGAGACGAAGAAAACACCCTCTGAAATGTAGGAGCACCTTGGAAATCTATGCGATACAATGAAGACATTCTTTACAAACTTTACAAAACAAGGGCAACAAAACGAAGGACCACATGGGAAGAACCCAATAACTTCAAGATTACAAATATAAAACCAAGTCTTTCCACAATGGAGAAAACTGCAGCAAAACAGAAAATTCGCATTTTGCAAAATAATACAAGATCAGAATAAAGCAGAGATTTACCAAAAGTGGCTGAACTCAACACCCCAAATCATACCCAGCAAATTACAAATGAAACCCATCCGGGAAGAACCAGAAGCACAAAGAAGACTTAGAGAAAAAATGTCATTAGAAAAAATGAAGATGGAAATTGAACTACTTAAACTGAGAGCAAAGACGAATGAAGAAAAAGTAAAACCCATGGATGAAGAAATCAATGAAGTCAACAAACTATCAGACGGTATCGATACTGAAATATTACTTAAACTAAGAAAAATAGGAACCAATGTCCCTCCAACGATGGGAAAAGAGCGCCAAATGGTTCTTGGATTATGAAACCAACTTCAAAACTGAACACATGTCCAACAACCCCTTCATAAAATTAAGAAAAACAAAACCACATGCCAACAGAACGGAACAACCACCAAGAAATCTAAATACATTGCCTATCAGAGAAAGACATTTTAAACGCACCCCACACTACCTAAATCAACCCCAAAACA
Source organism: Octopus sinensis (assembly GCF_006345805.1). Taxonomy (NCBI): domain Eukaryota; kingdom Metazoa; phylum Mollusca; class Cephalopoda; order Octopoda; family Octopodidae; genus Octopus; species Octopus sinensis. The sequence continues at coordinate 72,545,904 of NC_043004.1, read as the reverse complement.
CCTACAGTGACCCATCACACCATTTCAAGAACCATGGGGATGCAACACACAGTTCTATGAACTACAATCTACATAACCCAACTAAAACTCAACTACCAAACCTCTACTCTAGGAACCAACCATACAAACTTAACAAACAACAAAAACACTACAGAAGAAACAACTACCAACACTATATACCTGATACACTAAGACGGAACACGCGGTTCAAAAATAGACTACAAAACAGAGCACCACAAACCCACTCTAAAAATTACAACAGGAGACAGATAAACATTGTTTTTCAACATAACCACACCAACCATTTTGTAGACTAACATACAGGAACAGGGATACACGATGGCAACGGACAAACAAAAGAAACCACAGGTAATTAAAATAATCAATCTCTCAAATAAAGACCTTACACCTAACGAAATAAGCATACTATCCAAAGGACTTATATTTATCCCAACCCCACAACGTCCAAATTACTATGAAACGAAAGACGATATTTCGGAATTTTGTAGGAAATTAAGACTTGCCGAGGAATATCATGGCAAACAAATAGATGACGAATCAATAGCTAGAAACAACAGCGACTACACCCCCACCAAGGGAAAGAATAAAGCCTTAGAACGCTTTTGTGACCACATAACCAATTTCCCTTTTCAACTCCCCAATAAGCAAAAATACAGACCAAACTTCAACAAAAGAGAATGGAACGACCTCATCAAACTAAGAGAAGGTAAAACCATAACAATCAAGTTGGTAGATGGGAGCAACGCGGTAGTATTAATGAACAGAAATGATTATAAAATTTAGTACTATCCCTATTAGGATATGAGGCATACTACGAAGGGGCCCAACCAAAAATAATGAATAACCTCAGGACATTATTCAACTCATACCGAGAAGGACTCACAGACATGGAGTACGACTACACTACCAACTTCAAGTGCAAATCAAGTTTATTCTACGGTATCCCTAAACTTCATCTCTTACGCTACACCTTAGACAGGGTGGGTAAATTATCCGGTAAAGGTGGGGCATTGGTCCATTTAGACCAAAGTAAAACTTTCGATAGGGTAGACCACCAGTACCTGGCGGCAGTTCTTGAGACGGCAAGGCTAGGCTCGGACTTCCGCGGTTGGATCAAGGCCATTTATGGTGGCATCAAATCCACAGTTACCTGTCGGAACGGTTTGAGATTCAGCGCTAGGTTCAGCAAGGGTTCCTCCCTGTCTCCGCTTCTGTATCTATTGAATCTTGAGCCATTGATGCGGAGGTTGGAGAATTTGGGGGGCATCCCCAATGAAATAGGATGTGGTAAGTCTGTTTCTGCATATGCGGATGACGTCACCATCACCGTGTCCAATGTAGCTCAGCTACCTTGTGATCAGGATGAAATCAAAGGATACAAGGCAGTTGCAGGGGCAAAAGTTAACAAGGACAAGTACATCGGTTTGCGGCACAGCACGTGAAGTAGCAAGCCGATAACGTCCAGTGTCGTGGGGCACTGAACAGATGGTCCTGTTAAGTAGCTTGGAGTTTGGTCCAGACTCCCAGACGGAGAAGAATTGGAGTGAGGTGGCAGGCAGGGTGGAGGCCCTAGTCCGAACCTGGTCTGGAAGTGCGCTGTCTCTGAAAGAGAGGGCTGAGGTGTTGCAGTTGTTTATTGCGTCTGTTATCACCCATCGTCTGACCGTTGTCCCTTGCCCCGATTCGTGGCTATGCAAGTTGGTGCGACTTCTCTTCCGCTTCTTGTGGAAGGGAAAACCGCTTGTGAGGCGATCCGTAGAACCGCTAAAGTGTAGGTTAGGGCTGCCGTGGCTATTGACATGCAGACATACACTGAGGCTAAGGCCGCTCTGGCTCTACCTGGATGGTGGCCAGGTGTGGAATTCGCTTTCAGGGGAATTCTTTCCACGACCGGCCCCCTTGGAGGAATCTACACCCGGTTTGATAAAAAGACAGAATACAACTGAATGGTAAAAGGAGTGCCGATAGGCACTCGCGCTAATCCACAGTGCGGGCAAGGCCGGCAGCGGAAATACCACCTCTGTATTTTATAAAGGGATGGTAGAGTATAAGAGCTATAGCGTCCTAGAAGAGGCTTTGGGGTTCGATGAGAACCAGCTAGCCAAACTGTTTCAAAACATATTCAGGTCGGGGTATTTGGATAATTACCAAAAACCCCTGACCTGGTAGTGTCACAGGGATGAGTTATCTGTTCGCGGTAAATTGTCCAGGCATACCCTTGGGTATGCCACCGGCATACCCAAGGTGCGGGCAGGACAGAGAAACTGTCCTGCGCGCTCTTGTACTGTGCCTGCAGCTTTTGGGCTTGATAATTTACGTAGAACACGTGTTGTCGCACGAGGGAAGAATACAGCTATCAGCTGAGTCTGTGATAAAGACTGTACCGCAAACCGGACTATAAAAGGAAAGTGAG
>NC_043004.1:72528470-72538470 GCF_006345805.1 Octopus sinensis | reverse complement strand
ACAGTTGGAGGATGATTTTCCTGGTATTTTTGCTCCATGTGCAGCGACTTGTTCGATGTCGAAAGACATTTCTTCCAAGTCTTCTTTGCCGAATGATTCCATTCGTGATTTGTCAGGTATTACTTGGTCATTTTGTTTTATAAATTAGAGGCTCATGACTTCTCTTCGATGGGTAGTGACTCTTCAGGTCTTCTTTCTAGAGAGCAGTATATTAGAGCGCAGGATGAGGATGCTGAGTTGCAGGTGTTAGCTAATATATCTGTCTCTTTCGTGTAGGTTAGCAAGGTACCAGTTCTCTACTACTTTAGGGATCATGTTAGGATAAGGAAATATAGGCTGATTCCTATAGGTGTTGTTTGGCTTATTTAATCGAGTGTGTTGTACAGGATTGGAACAGTTTGCAATGATATGAGCAGTTGAATTATTTTGTCTCGTGTGTCTATTAGTTTTCGTTGGTAGTTCCTTCTTTTGACCAATTGTTCCTGCTCTGTATTCTTCATCCGAATGAGTTCCCTGACGTTGTGATACTGTACAATGTGTATTGGAGGAATTACCAGTGTTGTGTATGCCTTCTTCTAGCATTATGATAAGTCAGATTGTCAGTCATGTAAGAGGCTGTAAGGCCACAAACACGTGGATAGATTTGCGACCTTAACACAATATTTCCTTATAAGTGTTTCATAGTATTTCTCTTCACTTTCTATTTTTTTCTTTTTAAATTTTAGAGTCTCTCATTTTCCATTTCCTTTTTCTTTGTCTGGATTCTTAAGGTCAGTGATACGTACAATAAATATTAACATATATACTTTTTGTATTTTGTATAAATATGTATGAACACTCATAAATATGTGGCTTCATTATGCACTTACACACACACACATACACACACACACACACACACACATATATATATATATATATATATACTCACACAGACACTCACTCCCTCCCTCCTTCACACACTCACTCACACACACACACCCCACACACTCACACTCTCTCTGTCTCTAACTCTGATTATTTCTGATTGTCGTTTCTATTCTTCAAATTCTACAGCATTTCTTATGCATTTTTACGCTTTCCATGCTAATCTTTTCCACGTATATAAATGCTTTCCAAAACAAACAAGCACTTCGTTTTAGAAGCTTCGAAGAAACTATAAGCTTATTCCCAAGCACTCATCTCTGCATGCACTGTAACCACTAGAAACTGCAGTGAGCTTATTAAAATTAAATACGTAATTCATGTCCTCTAAAAACACACACATACACCCAAACAGAAACGCATACAATGACACATAAACTAACACATGTTATGGTTGCAACTTGATTCCGAAATATGCCACATTTGATTACTCAACGAAGCAGGGACGTGTATTTTTTAGTCCTGTTAGGGATCTAAACACTTTTGCGCAATCAAAGACATACTAACGAAGGCGACTTCCTGCTGCAGGTTTTGAGAGACTTACCATCTTCCCTGACTCATACCTTTGTTCTCTCATGAAATTTTCAATTTTGTGTTTTGCCGATCGCAGGCTATGTGCCTTGTCGTTCGAAGGCTGTGCGTTTTGGCTGCGTCTGAGGAAAAATAGAAGGAGAGAACCTTTGCACATGGCAATTCCGACTCCCTCCCAAAACAGCCAATACATTCCTGCCAAACAAATAACTATTCTACATCATTGGTATTACATAAGAGAAATGTTACAACAAAAGCAGTTATATCGAACTCCCAGCCATTGGAGGGTTGTTGATTCTCCTGTGTTCACCCAGCCTTTGAAATAGTTTGTTTTTCGACCTGTAGGGAGTTAAACGAAGGGTGTCCACCTTACCAAGTACATACATAAATACACACACACACACACACATACACACACACACTACGCACACATTCACGCACACACATACATATATGTATATATACATACATACATGCATGCATACATATCTTATATAAAATTTCTGAGAGATATATAAACAGTAGCAGCACGGAATTGTAAACTATATTTGCCAACTGAATGTGGCGTGCCATACAGGACAGTGCTACTGTACCTTATAGTCCCAGGAAGACATCTCCTCCAGCTGAATAACGACACACAACTCCCATTTGTAGCCAAATCACTATATACTTTTCTCGCGACTCACTGTTGCTGATCTCGTAAAAGAGAGAGATACGTTGTATTAAATCTGTATATGTTATATTAAATTTAAAATAACATATCTCTCCGTTTTACGAGATCAGCGACTGTGAGACGCTAGAAAAATATATAATAATTTGCGAGTGGAATGAACTTTCATCACTTGGTAGTGATTAACACATGCTCGGTGGGAGGGGAGGTAGCCACCAAGAAACTTGCGTCCGGGTGTATGACGTAAGGCTAGACATGGGAGCGATGACCTCCCTTGCAAATACTAATCGGACACAGACTGTGTGTCATTAGCCAACTGGAGGAGATGTCTTCCTGGTGCTATAAGCACTGTCCTGTATATATGTGTATATATATGTATACAAACACGCACAAACACACATACATATGTAATTTATATATGTAGTGGAATAGCTGCATAGAAAGGGCCACATAGGTTAAGGGACAGGTTTGGAAAGATTGGCAAAAGAGGACCACAAAAAGCAACACCAAGCTGCAAGAAAAGAAACAACGCAACATTTATATCAAAGAAAGGAAGATGAGCAGAGTAAGAAGTTTATCATTGTTTTAAGACATCAGAAGTGTGGCATATTCTGAATGGCAAGATCGTCTGGGAGAGAAATGAAAGACATTATTGATGGGGATTCTGTACGGAATGATAATGATACTCTTGTTATTCATGAAATGTAAAGAAAGAAGAGCAGGCGTGATATAATGAGAATTTGTTGGATGAAAAGAATAGGAGAGGGATAAAGAGTGTATCGGAAGTAAACCCAGTTGAGGTGGGGGCATCCATCCAAATTTACAGCCGTACAGTGGAGAATGCGTTTAAAGATATGAAGGTAGGGAAGGTATCTGATACGAAATACTCGTGAGTGGGATGCGGGTTAGACAGCCTCTAACTAAATCAGCTTGAATAGGAGAGTCTCATACCCAGTGACTTTTGTGGTAATACCATTTTTAACTGCTATAAAAGGCAAAGGTAATGTATTAAAGGAAGAATGCTTGAGGTGTTAAACTGTTGGGGCAAGTTATGAAGGTTACAAAAAGAATTACATCCGATTTGCTTAGAAAGAGAAATTTAATGTAGACGTGATTTCTGTTTTTATGGCAAGAATAAATACAACTGATGCTGTCTTCTCAGTGAGACAAGAGCAGAAATATTCTGCCCTATTTCTTGTTTATTTAGAAAATATACATGTTTTTCAGCTCTGTGATCCGTCTGGTTCAAGAATAAGGGTCACAAGAACTAGAGAGTGATAGGAATACTAGCCTCACTCGAACCCGTATATACATTACATCACATCTAGAAGGCTGTGTATTTTCAATCCTACAAAAAGAGATACATCATTCCTCCTTTTCTCCCCAATATTCTAAGTCTCTGTCATAACAGTACGCTCTGGGTCACACTCACCCAGGAGACATATGTATGTGTGCCTGAGGGTACATATGTATATCTTTGTGTGATCTACTGAATTCAAAATTTCTCACACAATAGCCAGTTTCAATACTTGGATGGATGTGGGACATATTTGTAAGTATTGAAATTAGCCTTTCAAATTTCAGATTAGCCTTTCAAATATAACACGGTTATATGAAAAGACTTTTTAAGAGAGGAACGTTACTGAGAAATAAAAGAAAACTGCTTGCATACGTACATACATATATACATATATGTATATATGTATATACGTATATGTATATATGTATATATATATAATTTAATTAATTTTATATAAATAAATATGTTCTCTAACCGATAAATTGACTGCTGCTAATTATTAGCTGCAGGCTAGTTTTCTCGGGCCTCAACGCGCCAAAGTAAAGGCATTTGAAAGATATATTCAAATGTAATAGGCTGAACTCCATGCACGCGATATTTCGGTATCGTGTTTGCATCTAGTCCAGCAAATTGCATTTATAACGGACCATGCTGATGATGGCTGCAGTTTTCCTTGCGGAAAATAACAGTCGAAACTAATTAGTACATGGGTAATTATTTTATTTCGTATATTTTTCACTTGTTATTGCTATGGTTTTGTGCTGAGTTTGATCTGAGAACATAATCTTTTGTGGTGAATGGCGATTTGACGTCTATATCTAGCATGTTGACTGTCCACTTTTCGTGTTCAGTCCTTAATTGGTGTATATATATATATATACATATATATATATATATATATGTGTGTGTGTGTGTGTGTGTGTGTGTGTGTGTGTGTGTATGTGTATGTATGTATGTATATATATATATATATATATATATATATATATATATATACATACATACATAAGAGAGGTGGTTAGAGGTGAAATCTATTGAGAAAAGCAATGAGAAATATACACAATTCATAAAAATGCTTGGTAAGTTTGATTGGTTGAAAATAGTGAGATCCTGGTTGACGGAGGTTTATTTTTAAAAACATTATTTACAGTTCTTAATTCTCGATGAAAGAAACGAAAGCACACCATCGGTGTAAATATGGAATATATGATCAGTTCAACATTACCTTTCTTCTCAGGTAAGTTTCCCATTTTTTTCTCACTCTATTCTTGTCATATGTTACAATTTTGATGTAAGTAATGGATGTCTTCTATTACGATTGACAGTTTGATATATCCTTTACTCCGAAATAGGCCTTGTACTTTTTGTAGAAAGGATCATCATCATTATCATCATCGTCGTTGTCGTTATCGTCGTCATCATCATCATCATCATCATCATCATTATTATTATTGCCTTCACACAGCTTCTAACGCTGGAGATGTAGTACAATATCCGCTGTTCAATACCGGTGAACTAATGTATCACCTCTTATTTTTCGAGCACCTTCCGGACTATTCGAGCCGTTCCAAGCAGTGCTGTTTTCTGCAAGTGCTCCACCCTTATTGTAGCCCGTATTTGTTCCACGTACTTCTCGAGATCTTTGCTTACTTTTACCAGGGCTCCGGCAATTTTTGGTACTACTGCTACTTTTTTCATCGACCACAAATTCTTAACTTTCCAAGCTAACCTGTCACATCTCTCTTCTTTCTTTCTTTCTTATCACATACCTTGTTGTCAGCTGGGCATTCTAATTCTATATTTATGATCCAGCATACTTTGTTTTGTTTCTCAATTAAAACTATGTCTGGCTTCCTATTCTCTATCTCATGGATCTTTACATTTCTATTTTCGACGATGCTTTCAGGTTGTGGTCGTACCAATTTTTTGCTCTGTCAAGTCCATATTTGTTGCAAAGTGTCCAATGGATGAGCCTGGCTATATTGTCGTAGCGTCTCTTATATTCCTTCTGGGCTAGTGGCGTACATTGGCTGGTAATAAGCCATACGGTTTCACCGTTTTGTCCACAGATCTGTACTTATCACTTTCTGCTGTGTTGTCTATTCTGTATTTTATGTAGTTTGTTCTTAGTGCTTGCTCTTGGGTAGCACAGATTAGAGCCTCCGTTTTCGGTTTTAAATCACTTTTTGTCATCCACAGCCTTCTTTTTTCTCTGTCTGTCTTATCTTCAACATCTCTATGAAATTGACCATGCGTTCTTTTATTTAACCCCCTATTTTCAACTTCATTCGTTTTCAATTTCTTGTATAGTGCTTAATCTTTTTCATCGTACACAGGCCTGATCTTCTTACTTCTAATTGTAGAGATTTTCTGAGGAATTTTTTTACATACCATGCTATGTTGTTTAATTCTACTCTAATGCTATATTCGCATCCGATAAGTGCTCTCCCCGCTCTTTTCCTTGGCACATACCATCTGTCTGTGCCATTTTGGGGTGGAGTGACCCATATCTGGTCAGAAACGTCGTTGTGTTTCTGTCTAATCCGTTTAGTTTTTCTACTGTCCATGCGATTAGCCATGCTCCATATCTAAGGGGTGAAACCGCCCAGGTGTTGATAGCTTCGATTTTATTCAGTTTACTTTCGACTTAGGGATCAGTCTAAGTCTGCGCAAGTACTCCACCTTAAATTTTTCTGTCATTTCTTTCTGCATCAATTAATCCATTTCCAAAACCCCCAACTACCTATAGCCCGTCTCTTCTATCTGTTTCATAACCACTCCCGACAATACCGTTAGCCCGTCAATACATTTGATTTTGCCTCTCTTCAAGACTAACCTACCACACTTTCTCAGTCCGAAATCCATTCTGATATCAGTACTGAACGTATACACTGTATTAACTTGGGAACTGACTTGGGCTTCAGCTTTACCATACAGTTTGAGGACATCCATGACTTACAAATGGTTGACTTTCTCTTGACGGCTTTTGAATACATACACAGCTTTTGCTTTCCTCAAAATCAGTGTCAGTGGTATCAAGAGCAGTACAAAGATCAGTGGGACAGGCAGTCCCATTGGAAGATGCCCCTTCTAATTTCTACTGTCCCTAAACTCCTTCAGTATGCTGTCAGGTCCGTCCTTCAATTCGCCATACTTTTTCCAAGCAATCGCTCAACATTCAATGCAATGTCAAATCGATTCATACACTCCATATTTCAAGAATGTGAGGTCATATCGTACGCCTTACGATAATCGATCCATAACATGGCTAAGTTACTTTTCCTCTTCTTGCAGTCTCTCAGTACAGCTTTGTCTATCAGGAGTTGATCCTTAGTACATCTGCACTTACGCTTGCAATCCTTCTGCTAATGTGACAGGACTCCATTTTTTCAGATGTCCGTACATTGACTCTGCGAGTATTCCAGTCAATAACTTCCACATAAGTGGAAAACAAGATACCGTATTGCTTTTTACAATGTTTTTCTGGTACAGCACCGTCCTACCGAACGTCAACCACTCTGGTGTTATTGGTCGGCATTTAACAAGGTGTTGCGTTGCGCAGCTATTCATGCATGACATTCACCAAAGCTTTTGATCCTGTCGCCTTGAACTCCATCTGGTTCCGGGTCTTCCAGTTGCTCATTTTTTTAAATATTCGAAAATGTAAACATCTTTTTTATTGTAAAAAAAACACCAGTTTTCTCTGAATGGACATACAAATGAACACCTCAAAAAATGTAGAAACGTTAATATCTCCAATTTTGTGTGAACACTTTTTCTTCCCTTCTTCCTTGATTAACAGAATATGCAAACATGCCTTTTATTGTAACAACACGATTAAATGCACGATAAAACATTTAGGAAGTAAGCACCTGCCAATATATACATACTGCACAACTACAAAAAGCTATAAAACACAGCAAAACTTTTAAAAAGAAAAGAAAAATTCCAAAAGGAAAAGAACAAAAATTTAGAAATTCAAAAATCCCATAAGGTGAAAATCTCTTCCTCCTACTATTCCCAAAGACTGGAATATCTACAATTTCCTGTGAATATTTTAAATCTCCCTCAAAATAAAATAAGTTAGGAAACTTACATACCTACAGCTTTCGAGCACACAAACGATCATCTTTAAAAAAACCTTCAATATCTACAACTACTGTGTGAATGCTTATCCTTTCCCTTTCCTTTCTCCTTGAGCATTCAAAAACGTAAACATCATCTTCTTTTTTATACTAAGAACTCTACCAATTCTCTCTGTGCGGTCATATAAAAGACCGTATTTAGTAAAATTTCAAACTTTACTATCTACAATATGTTTTCATTTTTTTTACTCTCCGTGAATATTCGATATTGTAAACATCCTTTTCATTGCAAAAGTCTTACTGTATCCCCCAACTGGACAGACAAACGAACATCTCAAGAAAACTTCAAAAAACTTTAATATATTGCCTAAATGCATTTACCAACTGTGAATGGAAATGGTGAAGTATTTGAAACATTCCGGAAAGCAGCCGATAAGCACACTTTACGTAGTGATTTTAATAAGTGTATGGGATGTCTAGAAGAATCTGCAGGTATTGATCTTTTACCCATCTCAACTGAGGGGAAACTATGCATTGCTATATGCAGTGAACACGCTAAAATACCTATTTCTTTATTACCCACAAGGGGCTAAACATAGAGGGGACAAACAAGGACAGACATAGGTATTAAGTCGATTACATCGACCCCAGTGCGTAACTGGTACTTAATTTATCGACCCCGAAAGGATGAAAGGTAAAGTCGACCTCGGCGGAATTTGAACTCAGAACGTAACGGCAGACGTAATACCGCTAAGCATTTCGCCCGACGTGCTAACGTTTCTGCCAGCTCGCCGCCTTAAAACACGCTAAAATACCTTGTAGAAATGAGCAGCTGAATGAAAATGCATTCATTGAAGACTTTTAACGAAGCTACTTTAAAGAAATTTCCTTTAAATATCCTTACAGGAGATAGATTTGATATTGTGATCGTATGGAGTTAGTTGTACAATATTAGGCCTACCAAACCCATGTCCGGATTTTTGTTGTAATGATCAAAGAATATTTAGGAGGCACGATCATAAGTTGAGTAGGGAATCAAAAGACTCAATTCCTGACAAATAATTGTGTTTGAGAGAAAAGTTGATGCTACTGAAAGTGATAAAACAATTTTTCGTTTCAGTTGCATCTGGTGGATCTGGGATAAAACTACCTTGACAACTTTACATTGTTGAACTTTATACGTGGGGGAGGTAGGGCATCCTTCCATATATAACAACTAGAATAACTGCTTAAGGTATGAGGAACTGTGCACAGTGGTTAAATGATACTCCACCTTTCATTATTTATAAATCCTCTACTTTGTCATGTAACACACTCCGTATAAATGATGAACTTCTGAAGGAAATTATGTGAAATGGTCATCTTTTTAGTGTAAAGCTTTTGATAAGTAGAGGTGATTATCATCAGACAGCTAATTTAATTCAAAGAGGCAGCAATGTTGATATAAAAATGCCGCATTATGGTAACGCGTGAAAACCCATTATGGAAATATAAGAAAATGCTTCGTCTTGCAGTAAAAAAGGGAAGTGCTGAGCAAGAAGGATTTCATATTTGTATCTTGAATATTAGAAATGTTATTTTCACTTACAATGCTGGGCTTAATGATTGTATGCTTGCCATACCATAAGCAATGATTGTCGATGATGTAGTCCACTTTATTTATTGTAAATTCAGTTAACATCATCAATGATGAACAAACTGCCTCTTTTGATTTATATAACTCACATTGGGAATCTGCCTGATTGTGCTGACTACGAAAGTTAGTGAAACATTGAAACTTAACAATGATATTCTGCAGCTCATATACCGGGTCTAACAAGAAAATATATAAAATCAATGATTCGATAATTGTTGAGGACGATGACGTTGACGACGACGATGAAGATGCTGTTGACGACAACGAGGACGAAGATATTTATGATGATGATGATGATGATGGTGATGATGATGATGAGGATAAGGGTAAAGATTATCATGATCAAGATGATGATCATTATAATGATAATGATAAATTTGAGCTCTAAATTTTCAAGTGGAGTTTTTAAATGAACAAAATCCGCGTGGAATTCCATCTCATATTCTGATAATAAAAGTTTGGCGTATTATAATGTAAGAACGAAACATGAGACCCATGAAAGTTTAATAAATAGAACATGAGCAACGATTAAAGAAATGCGCACCCATTTATGCAGCAGAAAGATTAACTGGCAGCAGTTAAGAAGAAAGGGCTTTCATTTCACGAATTTATTTTGTTGTTTGTTCCTTCTCGAGGCACGCCTGGCTCATAAGGGCCGGTTTCCCGGTTTCCTTGGCGGATAGGTTTCCCACCTGGACAGAACGTCGGTCCGTCGCAGGTGAGCTGAAAGAGTGAGAGAAAGTTGTGGTGAAAGGGTCAGCAGAAGTTCGCCGTCACCTTCTGCCGGAGCCGTGTGGGCTTAGATGTTTTGCTCATAAACACACACATAGCCCGGTCTGAGATTCAAACCCGCG
>NC_043004.1:72495970-72523470 GCF_006345805.1 Octopus sinensis | reverse complement strand
GGAACCCTGGTGGCCATCCGCAGCAATAAAAAGGACGTGCGTAGGATGGATACAACGATCTGCACCTTCCTGCAGTTCGAGATGCTGCCCTTAGATATGGGACGTCATGTGACGGACTGAGGGTCACAAATCTACCTCCTTATAGGGACCAGGCCAAAGAAATAGCTGCGTTAAAGGATCATGGGGAAATAGCATCAAATCAAACTCCCAGAAAAATACAAAAGTAATGGAAGACCAAGCTTTGGTTGTTCCAGAAGACGTAGTTTGCGTACCAAACTTTTTCGGAAATTGCGAGGCAGATGCAGGTGTTCTTGAAGGGTAGAAAAACCCAAATGTTATATTTGTTGCACAACAGATTACCTCAAAGCCTTCTACTTCAAAGTGGTGAAATTGAAAGTAATGACTCGCTCCGCATCCCTGCTTCCAACGCAAAATCTACTGCAATTACAAAGATGGTGCTAGCAGTACCCACCACAACAGCTACAAAACATATTTTCAGTCATGGAAAAACGTGAAACAAATCTCCTGATCACCTCCACAAATCCGACCACCTCTAGCAACAGCAAACGATATGGAAGAAATTAAATGCAAATCCAGTCAACTCTTCGGATATAGAAAGGGCATCCCAAATCACCAAAGTACTCTAGTGGTTAGGGAGGGCTGGTGAAAATACTGACTTGACCCCTAAATCCTCAAAATTTGTGAGCACCAAGTACAATAAGTCGGAAAACAGTGTGCCTAGTCTCATAAACAGTGATAGAACAACAAATACAACACCCACAACAATAACAACTTCACCAACAAAGGCAAATTTTAAAACAGCAACATCAATAACAGAAACAAACAACATTCTCAACAACGGGGACCTTTATAGTTAACATAGAAATCTATACATATAAATTTGACATGAGCGATTCTTTCTTGCCTTGGGATTCACAGTCAAAGGGCTGGGTGGAATTGTGCGAAAATTTACACATGTATAGAATGATCTGGCGGTGTTGCTGGGCTCTGTATTTTTTCATAACACCTATGGTTACCGAGATAATCTATTATAATAATACTCATGTGTTTATGAATGAGAAAGGAAGAGGTAATATCATACTTAGTAGTGGGATGATCTAAACATATAAATTCGATATAGGCGATTCTTTCTTGTAGATGTTCTTGTTTATATATATATATATATTGTTGCATTTCGGAATGGTCATTTTGCCAGTTTAGCCAATAAAAACACACGCACTATATAATTAGTGTTATTTTGCTTCAATGTTATTTATTTTTTACATTAATCTTAATCTTATTTCGGCCAGAGTTCTTTCGTCACACTCCTGTGACCGCATCAGTGGTCCTTTGTTTTCTTCTTTCTTATTTGTGTCTCTCCTTACTAACCGTCAGCCATTTTGTATTTCTATTGTATGTGTCTTCATTTGCCTATGCTTATACCTCTATGTGCATCTATGTTTAGTTAGTGTGTGTGTGTGGGGAAATGCCTGTAATATTTGTATCTTGTTTATATACGTTCGTGTAATTTGTTTTTGTTTTTGTTTATTCTTATTTTGTTCATGTGTTTACATCCACTTATTATTATTATTATCATTACGTATGCTTGTATGTATGTATGTATAACAACAATACTAGTAATAATAATAATAATAATAATAATAATAATAATAATAATAATAATAATAATAATAATAAAAAGAAAAAAGAAAACATCTTTTAAATTAAAAAAAACTTATGTAGTTATTTATTTCTATATGTTTATTTATCTGTGTATCTTATTTATTATGTTTTCGGTTTTGTTTATATTGTAACCAGTTTATGGGGATCCTCTACCGTCATATGTTGTGGTGTGTGCTAGTTTCCTTTCCAGTTTCTTATTCAGGCTAGGTTTATCTTCTATTATGTATGTAGCTTCCGTAATTTGTCTGATTGCTGCATCTGTTCTATGTGTGGATAAGATTTTAACTTCTATGTTGTTGATTGATCCCCCGTGTTCCTGTTCGGCGTGGTGGTACAGAATCGATGAGCTTTTACCTTCCTTGAGTTGTCTCCAATGGTCATTTACCCGCTCTCCTATGCTTCTTGCCGTTTCCCCTACGTATGTCGTTGTCTTTTTACTGCATCGTCCCTCTATACATCTTATACTATAGACTACATTTCTGGCTTTACAGTTTGTTTGTGGGCTAAATCTACATACAGTACAGTACCTATCCGTACAAAAGGTTCTACTGAAAGGGTAGGTTCTACCTATTATGGATTTGATAGGGTTGCCTGGCTTTTCAACAACCTTAATCCTTAGCTTAAGTTTGTCTAGGGTCCTTCTAAAGCGGTACGCCAGTTCACTTCCAAGGGTGGTGTCGACGAACATGACACTCTGGTATTTATGGCTATCATACCAAGAGTTGGCCTTCCCTATTCTCTTCTTTGTCCTTTTCATAGTGTTCCATGGCTTGCTCCTATAGTGTGGGCAAATCCCATTCCTATCATTACATAATATATTACCAAATTTCTTCATGGCTCCTTTGTATACTCTGATCCTTTCTTTATGGCTGTAACGTGAGAACTGCATGCGGTGAATGAAATGTTGTATGTATCTCTTTAACACTGTAGGATCGCACATGCGTGACGCATTTCGCATTATTCTGACGAGGTCTGCCATCGAAATATTGAATTTGGCATTGTCCGCAATGGCTGAGTTCCGGTGGATCAAGTATTTTGAGGCCATAGGTTTGGCATAGTACGAATGAAGGATTTGCGTTTTATTGGCTAAACTGGCAAAATGACCATTCCGAAATATAACAATGTCCGTTTCAAAACACGACTTCACATGAAAAATCTTGCACAACAAATATATATATAATGTGTAAATATGTGGTCGGATTGAGCTGAAAATATGCACACTTATGTTAAAATTGCTGGCGAGTTTGCATGCCAACTTTGAGTTTGCTCATTTGAAAGGCGTAACTTCTTGGGCAAAATTCCTCATCTTTTAAAATATAACCCGGGTAGACCCAAATGAAATCTGGTTATTATAATCAAACAAGTAATACAATGAAAAACTATGCCACTTTAATCCCGCGCAAGGCTGAATATCTCTGTAAGTCTGTTACATATCTGTAAAATGGGCGGACGTCTTCTCAAAAGTAGTTGTGCAAGTAAAAGTGTTAGTAAGTCGGATTGAGCTGAAAATATGTACACTTATGTTAAAATTGCTGGAGAGTTTGCATGACAACTTTGAGTTTGGTCAATTGAACGGCGTGGCCCCTGGGGAAAACTTCCTCATCTTTGAAAATGTGGCCCGCGTAGACCCGAATGAAATCGGGTTATTATACCGAAGCAAGTAAAACAATAATAAACTATTTTAATCCCGAGCAAGACCGGGCATCTCTGCTATTCTAATATATATTTGAGAAAAAAACGGATGTTGTCTCACATGTAATTGTGCAGTCAAAATTGTTAGTAAATGTGCTCGGATTGAGCTGAAAATTTGAACAACTACTGAATTCCTCAACAGCCAAATACCTCCCAGGCTTTCACCTCATGACCCTAAACTGAAGGTTGGTGTTCCAGTTATGCTGTAGTTGGCCTAAATCTGGCACAGCAGGTATTTATCCACGGTCAACTATGCGTCGGATGCTCCCGTTGCGGCAGTCCACACAGTCCCTTCATTTGTGGTAAACCGGGCAACAGCAGGAGTGTTGTCTACAAAAAAGCCCTGCAAGAACACTTTTGAACCTTCCGCCATTACTCTCCCGTCGCTGGAGTCATTGTAACTTTCTCAATTTTTTAGCCCGACTGCATCCACCTTCTTCACGTCGCTGGCCACCTCTGCAACTTGACCATCTCTGCCAGTAAAACTGCAAACTCACGGGCTCCCATCGCGACACCGAGTTCGCAAAATTAGGTTGGGTTTGACTACATATTGTATCCAAAACATTGTAAGTGCAGTCGTATTGTACTATTTCAATTTTGCGCAGGTTTCTGCAGTGGCTTCTCAAAGACTGTTTAAACATTTGCTATTGTTTTTTTTTTCATTACCAATTTTTAATAAAATTTTTGTTTTTTGGGGTGGGGAGGTTCGTCATCTTTAAAATGCGGCCCGAGTAGACCCGGATGAAATCGGGTTATAATACCTAAAGTATTAAAACAACAAAAAAAGCTATACTATTTTAATCCCGAGCAAGGCCGGGTTTATCTGCTAGTGTCTAAAATCCAAGGATCCTGTTACTTGAAGATGATCGCGTCCATTCCGGTGTGAAAATGTCCCAAGGATCAGATTATTATACGAGTCAAGCAAATATTGATAGGAGATATAATCTAGAGTAAGTGATGTGTTTTACTAAAGAGAAAAATCAGTGACATCTGTTAGTTTTAGCAGAAATTGTTATAGAAAACTACAGGTGAAGGCGTAGCTGTGTGGTAAGAAGCTTGCTTCCCAGCCACATGATTACGGGTTCAGTCTACTGTAGACTCGGGCCAGCCAAAGCCTTACGTTTGTGTGTCTGTGTTTGACCCTCCACCATCGCTGGACAACAGATGTTGTTGCGTTTACGTCTCCATAACTTACCGGTTCGACAAAAAACACCGATAGAATACGATAGAATAAGTGCATCGATAGATTATGTGCATCGATTTAAAAAAACTGCACGCTATATTTCGGTAGCAATTAATCAAAAAGTTCGAGGAGCGATATACTTGAGACAGCGGGAGTTAAGGGCTACTTAAATAGTTTTCTACCCCTATCGCACTGGGAGATTGAGTGTTGTGAGAAACTAACTTCAGTAGATGAAGTGGCAGATATGCTGATACGCTGTGAGGGGCATAAATAACCAGGAATGTATAATCTGCCTTCAGAGTTATATTTCCAAATGGCAAACATCATGGAACAGAACCGAGAATAGATCAGGTTTTGGCAATTTGAATCAAGCCAAAGCATTTGACAGGATAGTTCATCGCTACTTGTCTGTTCGTTCCTGTCTTCAGAAGCTGGGTCACTACAATGCCCAGCGACATCTCATTGATGGTCAGATTCAACCTGTCAGACACCTTCAGCATCAAACTTGGTTCCCCGAAGATGCTCCGTCTTCTCGTTCTTATATGTTTAGGCGTTGGATCCTTTGTTGCGAAGGCTGAGTTTGTTGAGAGTCTGTAGGAATCCAGTGCAAACGAGAGTAGGGGTGAAACACAAATAAACATTCAAATTAAAAACTTAAATCCCAATCCTGGCAATAAATTTGTACTGCTACTGCTGCTACTACTACTACTACTACTACTACTACTACTACTACTACTACTACTACTACTACTAATAATAATAATAATAATGATGATGATGATAATAATAATAATAATAATAATAATAATGATAATAATAATAATAATAATAATAATAATAATAATAATAATAATAATAATAATAAGGGTTTACACCGAGGGAAAGGGTTTACACCGGGGGAGAAGGGTTTACACCGGGGGACGTTTAAGATGTAAGAAGGAAAAAACAGAGCTCCGAAATCTATCCACAGACATCGAAAACAAGGACATCGTATGGAGCCAAAGATTTACTAACAAAGGATTGGGCTGTATCCGAGTAAGTAATACAAATTGAAATTTATTACTATTTTCGAAACGAAATGATATATTTTGACTCGATATCATCTCCTCCTCTAACACAACACATGTAAACATGCGTGGTACATTACGATCCATCAACATCAGATCATCCCCGACCCCAAACACCATGTACAAAGGAACTACGAAGAAATTAAATACCACCGATATTATTCAACCCAAGAATAACAATCGAGTGGTACGTACTTTAAACTTACAACACAAAATGTACGAAAAACTACACGTGCAAAACAATGTGACAACAGAAATGAACGGACCAGTACCCTACGAAAATGACGACCGTCAAAATAATGGGCCGGACGTTGTTCCTCATGTCCCGCAAATAAAACCCAAAAGACATAAATGGACACGTGAAGATTACATTTCTATCCTACACGCATACTTCACAACAGTGCTCTACCCAAAAAATGAAAACACAACACATACATATAAAATATAGGAGGAAAATAAACCTAGCCGTCACTGAACTAATAGCCACTGAAACAAAAAGCGATATCACTGAGCTAAATGACTTAGTATACGCAGCAGCCACTGCAGCCACAAAAGAAGCTGGATACTCACTCAAACCCATCCACACAGGAGTACCACCACCCAAACAAACCCTGTGGATAAATAACATCCAAAACAAAATACAAAAAATGAGAAAAGATCTGTCGATTCTTAATGAAATCAGCAAACAATCAACGCTACTGAGCAACAAAAAGAAAACAAAAATACTTCGCAAATATAACATCACAGAAAAAGATTTACCTGAGATAAAAGAAAAGCTGAAGCAAGATATCCTTGCCAAAGCACAAAGGATCCGCCGGTACGAGAAACGCCAGCGCTTCTTTGAACAAAACAAAAAGTTCAACTGCAACCCCAAAAAGTTCTACCAAGAACTTGGCAAAAATAAAATAGAAATCACTGCAGCACCAACGGCAGAAGAAGTGGAAGAATTCTGGAGAGAAATATGGTCGGGAAACGAACAACCAAAAAAAAAGGAGTATGAAAAAAACAAATTCAGCATCTGAGCAACTTTGGACCCCCATAACAACTGAAGAGGTCACCCAGGCACTGCAAAGACTAAGCAACTGGAAGGCACCTGGGCATGATAAGATCTTCAACTTCTGGTTGAAATATCTAACAGAAATGCACAAAAAGCTGGCTGAAAATTTTAACAACATACTAGCAGAGCCAGAGACAATGCCTGAATGGCTCACGAAGGGGAAAACCATCTTAATTCCCAAATCAAATGAGACAGCAAAACCAGAAAACTACAGACCAATAACCTATCTCCCTACGATGTACAAGGCATTTACTGCAGTGATATCGCAAAGGTTGAACAAGCACCTGGACAAAAACAACCTGTTTCCCGAAGAGCTGAAAGGATGCCGCAAAGGCTCATACGGCTGTAAAGATCAACTAATGATCAATAAAAACATAACTGAAGACAGCCACAGAAAGAAGAAAGGCCTCAGTATGGCCTGGATTGATTACAAAAAGGCGTTTGATAGCATCCCCCACACATGGATCTTCGAAACACTAGCCATTAACAAAGTAGCACCAACAATTATAAAATTCATTGGGCACTCTATGAATAAATGGCAAACAGTGCTACAGCTCCAAACAAAAGAGGGACTCATGAAAACCAAAGCCATCCCCATTAGAAGAGGAATATTCCAGGGAGACACGCTCTCTCCACTCCTTTTCTGCTTGGCACTGTCACCTCTATCTGATATGCTAAATAGAACTGGGTGCGGATATAAATGTTACGGCAAAACGATCAGCCACCTTTTATATATGGATGACCTAAAACTATACGCTGCAAATGACAAACAGCTGGAAACACTATTAAAGACAGTTCATGGATTTACAAAAGAAATAGATATGAAATTTGGATTAGAAAAATGCGCCAAAGTAACCATGAAAAGAGGAAAACTAGTTAAGAGTAGCAACATCAGACTAGATAAAACCAATGAAATAAAAGAATTAGACCAAAGCCAAACTTACAAATACTTAGGAATCCATGAACTAGATAAGACACAACACACACAAATGAAAGAGAAAATAAAAAAAGAATATTATAGACGAGTTAGATCAATACTAAACACAGAGCTCAATGCTAAAAACAAGATAATAGGTATTAACACTTTAGCTGTCCCAGTTATAAGTTACAGCTACAATATCCTTAACTGGACACTAAATGAACTGACCAAAATAGATAGGAAAACAAGAAAAATAATGACAGGATCTAGGATGCATCACCCAAAATCTGACATAGAAAGACTATATATACAACGTATAGAAGGTGGTAGAGGCCTTATACAACTGGAAAACTACTATAAAATAACCACCATAGGACTGCAAAAATATCTACTTCAGAAGGAAGGAAAACTGATACAAATAGCGGTAATACACGAGCAAAACAAAAAACTGTTCTCAGTATGTAAGGAAGCTGACAAATACAAACAAGAAATCATACCACCTAATAAATATGAAGAAGAAGAAGAAGAAGATGAAGAAACAACAAAAGCTATAAAACAAATGAAATCCAAACTAAAAATAGAAGCAACGAACCATGATAAAACGATGGCAAGGAAAGCCCCTTCATGGTAAATACTGGACTAAACTAAACGCAAAAGAAATAGACAAAGAAAAATCCCAGCAATGGTTGAGAAGCTCAGGACTCAAAGGAGAAACAGAGGGATTTTTAATTGCAGCACAAGACCAAAGCCTCCTCACCAGAAATTACCAAAATCATGTAATGAAATGAAATATAACAAGTAACTGCAGAATATGTGGAGATGGACAAGAAACAATAAGTCATACTATCTCTAGCTGCCCAGTCCTGGCTAAGAAGGAATATATTCACAGACATGACAGAGTTGGAACCTACATACACTGGGAGCTATGCCAACATTATGGAATAACAACAGAAAAAAGATGGTATAGGCACACACCAGAAAAGG
Organism: Octopus sinensis; assembly: GCF_006345805.1. Classification (NCBI taxonomy): domain Eukaryota; kingdom Metazoa; phylum Mollusca; class Cephalopoda; order Octopoda; family Octopodidae; genus Octopus; species Octopus sinensis. Next base: position 72,514,885 of record NC_043004.1, on the reverse strand, counting down.
TCACAGAAAACGAGAAAGCAACCATACTCTGGGATATGCCGATACACACAGATAGAGAAATTAAGGCCAACAGACCAGATATAGTTGTCAGAGATCATGAAGGAGAAAAATGCTTTCTAATTGATGTATCAATACCGGCAGATGACAACGTGTCTCTAAAAGAAATGGAGAAACTTTCAAAATACAAAGATTAGAAAACGACAACATTCCCACTAAAAGCCTACTTGGAAAGAGCGTATTGAACGCCAAATTTAGCTACTTAGGTCTGACATAAAATGTTTAAAAAAACCCTTCAGTTTGACAAGTCTATCAAATCAACAAAAATCCGAAAATTAAAGAAAATTAATTATGAGAACCATATTTTTCATCGAAACCACCATAGAAACTATCAAACAAAGGGGATGAGCTAATGCTGCCAGCATAGCAAGTTCTGAAAAGCTCGTTAGATTCTTCAAATACAACATGTTTAAAAGTAACCCAAAAACATTTTACAGGGAGATAGGGAAAGTACCAGTTACAGTTAAAGTCTGTCCCATAAAAAAAGTGCAGGATCTTTGGAATAAAATTTGGGTTGAAGAAAGAAAAACATACAATGAAAAGGCTCCTTGGATTGATCGAATATCTACAGACTTAGACTCTTTAGAAGAGCAAAAGTGGAAGGGTATCAACGTAGAGCATGTAAGATCTGCTCACAGGAAGTCAAGCAAATGGAAGATTCCAGGAAAGGATAAAATTCCTAACTCCTGGTTGAATAATTTTCCAGAGAGTCATGAACTGCTAACAAAACTTTACAAGAATGTTTTGCAACACCCTAGTACGATTCCCTCTTGGTTAGTTAATGGTTTAACATTCCTACTTCCAGAAAATGAAGAAACAAATGAACCAACAAATCATAGACCCATAACCTGCTTAACAACAATGTATAAAACGCTAACATCTGTCCTGACTGAATATACCTATAGATTTTTAATAGAAAGCAGCATATTCCCTAATGAGCAAAAAGGATTTGAACGTGGGTCTATGGTTGTAACGATCAGCTACTCACCAATAAGATGATCTTAGAATATTGTTAGAAACGACACAAAAACTTTTCAATAGTCTGGATAGACTATAAAAAAGTTTTTGATAGTCTATGATGATGTTGGATTACGAAATGTCTGGAAATGTATAAGATAGCACCTCTCTGCGATATTTCTTATCTCTAAGTATGGGATCATTAAGAATCACACTAACTTTGAAGAGTGGTAAACAATCTCTTAATGTTGGAGATGTAAGAATTCCATGTGGAATTTTCTAAGGTAACTCTCTATCACCACTCCTCTTTTCTCTAGCCTTAATACTTCTCTCGAAATTGCTCGATGATGTACAATACGGCTATAAAATGTTTGGAAAAATATAAATCATCTCATTTACATGGATGATTTAAAGCTCATTGCAAAAAATGACCAACAACTCAAGGGCTTACTAGCGATTGTTAAACAATTCAATGATGACACTAGGATGCAATCTGGCCTCGATAAATGTGCAAAAGCTACCTTTATCAAAGGAAAAGGAAACTTCAATGTTAATCTTGATGAGCAGAATGCCATAGAGGAATTAGAACAAGTAGAGAGCTACAAGTACCTAGGGGTATTTGAACGGGACGGAATCAAACTTTCAGTGATGACGGAAAGGATCAGAAGAGAATGTCTTAAGACAAAGCTGAATGCAAGAAACTGGAACGAAGTGATTAATACTTTAGCCATACCAGTCGTGATTTACAGTTTCAATATCATTAACCAGTCAATTACTGAAATATGCAATCTTGACAGAAAAATACAAACATTGTTGAAAATGCATAGAATGTACCACATTAAGGCAAATATAGAACGACTTTACCGCCCAAGAAAAGAGGGTGACCGTAGACTTTTACAACTAGAATTAACAATGAGGATTGCCACAATTGGCCTAGACACCTACCTGAAAATCTCTGATGACTGGATGTTAAATCTTGTCTCAAAGCATGCAAACAAGAATGTATCATATTCTGTAACAAAATAGGCAAAGGAATATCTAAGGGAATTGCAAATACAACAAATCCTAGAATGAAATGTTCGAGAAACAAGTACAGAAAAAGTTAAGCGTATGAAAACAAGTTGTAAAACTATTGCTTAGATAGTAAAACTATTGCTTAGATATATAGGCGCAGGAGTGGCTGTGTGGTAAGTAGCTTGCTAACCAACCACATGGTTCCGGGTTCAGTCCCACTGCTTGGCATCTTGGGCAAGTGTCTTCTGCTATAGCCCCGGGCCGACCAATGCCTTGTGAGTGGATTTGGTAGACGGAAACTGAAAGAAGCCTGTCGTATATATGTATATATATATATATATGTGTATGTGTTTGTGTGTCTGTGTTTGTCCCCCTAGCATTGCTTGACAACCGATGCTGGTGTGTTTACGTCCCCGTCACTTAGCGGTTCGGCAAAAAGAGACCGATAGAATAAGTACTGGGCTTACAAAGAATAAGTCCCGGGGTCGATTTGCTCGACTAAAAGGCGGTGCTCCAGCATGGCCGCAGTCAAATGACTGAAACAAGTAAAAGAGTAAAAGAGAGTAAAGAGTAAGAGTATATTCTTATTGATCAATGGCAAGAAAAACATCTCAGTGGCAAATAACCAAAGAGAACTAATAGTACCGATGTTGACAAAGCCCTTACCCATCAATGGTTAGTGTCTTCTGGCTTAAAATCAGAAAGAGAAGCTTTTATCATAGCAGCCCAAGGTTAATGCCTACCAACAAGAAACTACGAGGTCAACATATTAGAAACGGCAATAGCCCAATATGTTGTGTACGTCAAAATGAAACCATTGATCATGTTGTCTCCATGTGTAGTATTCTTGTGCCTACAGAATATCTCAACAGGCATGATAGAGCAGCACCATATATTCACTGGGTAATTTCCAAAACTCCGCACTTGCCTCTTGATAAAAGCTGGTGGGAACACAAACCAACTCTAGTATTTGAAAATGATCACATCTCACTCCTCTGAAACTTCACAATTCAAACTGAGACAGAGAGATAGTTGCGAATAGGCCAGGCATTATATTGAAAGACTTCAGATAATAAAACCGTGCCTCCTCTTTGAATTGATTTTCCCAATCGACATAAATGTATCTGTCAAGACCTACCAAAAACTGAGTAAGTAGAAAGATCTTGAAATAGAAATTGGCAAAATGTGGAACCTCATGACTAAAGCAAAACCTGTTGCTATAGGTGCCCTTGGAATGATAGCAAAAGGGGCTGATTGCTACCTAGCTCAGATATCAGAAAACCAAAAAATGGCAAAAAATCAAAAGCTTGTGCTCATGGGAACTGCTCATATCCTACGTAAAATACTGTTTATGTAATCTCAAATTTTAAAACACACACTTTTCTTATGTTTTCTTAAACATCCTCTAGAACAATATTATGTGCAAAACCAAATATATAATACCCTAGGCATAACACCAACATTAAATTCTAACTTGTCCCTTGAGGTCTCTGGGTGAGACCTGGAGTCAATTTGTACAAATATAAAGCAAAAGTCGAATATAATAATAGGCAAGAAAGACCTCTGAATGGCAAAAACCCAAAGAGAGTGAATAATGCAGATGTTGACAAAGCCCTGACCCATGAATGGCTAATGGCCTGGCTTAAAATCTGAAACAGAATGGTTTATCATAGCAGCTCAAGATCAATGCCTACCTAAAAGGAACTACCAGACCAACATATTAAAGAACGGCAGTAGCCCAACATGTTGTGTATGTCAACAACAAAATGAATCCATTGATCATGTTGTCTCCAAATGCAGTCTTCTTGCGCCTAAAGAGTATCTCAACAGGCATGATAGAGCCTCACAATATATTTACTGGGTAATTTGCAAAAACCTGGACCTACCCTATGATAAAAACTGGTGGAAACACAAACCACCTGCAGTGCTTGAAAAGGATCACATCTCACTCCTCTGGAACTTCACCATTCAAACTGACAGAAAGATAGATGCGAATAGGCCAGACATCATAGTAAAAGACTTCAGACAAAAAACATGCCTCCTCATTGATATGACTGTCCCAATCGATATAAACGTATCTGTTAAGACCTACCAGAAACTGAGCAAATATAAAGATCTGGAAATAGAAATCAGCAAAATGTGGAACCTGAAGACTAAAACAATACCTGTTGCCATAGGTGCCCTGGGAATGATTGCAAAAGGGGTTGATTGCTACCTAACTCAGGTACCAGGAAACCCCCAAATGACAGAAATTCAAAAGATAGTGCCAATGGGAACTGCTCATATCCTACGCAAAGTACTTTCTATGTAATCTCAAGTTTTAAAACAAACATAATTTTCGTATGGTTTTTTAGACATTCACTAGTATAACACTAAGTATAAAACCAAATATATGGCACCCTATAGGCATAGCAGCAACACGAACTTCCAACTTGTTGCCTCTTAAGGTCTCTGGGTGAGACTTGGAACCAGCTTGTGCAAATGTAACGCAAAAGTCAAACACCGAATAATAATAATAATATTAATAATAATATTCAGTGGTGTTGGATGTTGACAGTCAAAAATGAACTCGTGCAAGAATATACTTACAAATACCTCAGAATAAATGAGGGTTCTGGCATTCAACAAGCAGGTATGAAAAAAGATCAGGAAGGAGTGTTATAGGAGAGTTCGAGCAGTCCTAAAACCCAAGTTAAATGCCCGTAACAAGATGTTAGCTATAAATTCCTTTGCAATTTCTATTGTTATTTACAGTTTCAATGTGTTGAACTGGAATATGCGCGAAATAAGGGAAATTGATTGGAAAATCCGTAAGCTGCTGACCTGTAAAAAATTGAACCACCTAAAGATGATGCAGATCGCCTTTACTTATCCAGAACTGAAGGAGGTGGAGGCTTGATCCATATTGAAATCTCCTACAAAACCATCACAATTGGACTTGCAAAATATCTTGTAACATCTAACGACTGGATGCTAAAGTTTGTTGAAAACAATGAAAGACGTAAGAAGCTTCGTTCTGTTATGAAGGAGAGCAACAAATTTTCAAGTGAGTTTATGCATAATACCCAGGTTGAACAGCCTATGGGATGTGTAGCAAAATTTGTTGGAAAGAAGGTAAAATGAATAGCAAAGCAAAATGTGCTTGAACAATTAGCTGATAGGTGGGAAAGAATCTCTGCATGGCAAATACCCATCAATGGTTACAGAGCTCAGTGCGAAAGACAGAGAGTGAAAGTTTTGTCTTGGCTACTCAAGATCAGAGATTATTCATGCGGAACTATCAAGCCAATATGATGAAAAGTAATGCAGACCCAAAGTGCCGATACTGCAACGAAGGGATAGAAACAGTCGACCACCTAATCTCTGTATGTAAGGTTTTATCTCTCGTAGAGTACAAATCAAGACATGACAGAGTTGGCCAATATCCACATTGGATAATGTTTCGTCATAAAATTAAATCTGTTGACAAATGGTACAAGCCCCAACCTGGGGCTGTAACTGAAGGAGAAAATGTGACTATTCTTTGGGACTTCCCAATATGTACAGATCGGACCATAAAGGCAAATCAACCAGATATTGTTGTGAAAGACAAAAGCAATAAAGTCTGTTTATTAATTTGTATAATATTAATATGTATAATACTTGTGTGTGTGTAATCGCACATATGTATAATACTTGTGTGTGTGTGAGTGCGCGCGTGTGTGTATGTGTGTGTGCGTGTGTAATCAGGGGCAATTCATGTTCTGTTTATCTTAGAAATTATCACTTATTAAAGCTATAATCTATTATGTTCACCACTTCGAATTATAATTGAATTCAGTTTGGAAAGTTTAAATATTAAACTGAAAATGAAATCAAAGATAAAGTCATCCCATTCGAAGAATTTGCAATGGGAATGAATTGACATTGAAGTTTCTAATCTTTTATATTTTCTTCTTTTACAGATTAATCTACACCTGAAAATATGTTTTATCATTTGAAATTAACTTTTGTGTTGCTACTCTTTATGAGACCATTTTTGGAGTCTCATGCTGCTTCAGACATTTGCAGCATATGCAAATGTGAATATTCTAAGACAACTATAGATTGTTCGTCTCGGGGACTGACTTCGGTCCCACAACCCATTCCACCGAATGTTCAAAGTTTGTAAGTATTAGACGTTTTCCACATATTTTCCACATTCAGTATTTTAAATTCTCGTTCTTAACTAATATCTTATGTTGTTGACCTCAGTTTTCAACCATATTATGTTGGAGTAAAAGTAGATTGTTTCTCTGCACATGTTGACTCAATGGGAGTCTAAAATTTACAATATTGAAGAGACCAATATCTGAACCAACATTACATCAAAATTCCTCATGGCAATATTCAGGGAACAGGAAGTATTAAAACTATGAGTATTAGCTAAGCGTGTCGCGTATATTGTTGTGATGAAGGAAAGTATAAAATGGAAGAAATATTCTGATAAATATAATTTTAAATGGTACTACTGGGAATCAAAATACTGTTCTCAAGTTCCACAAAAGAAAACTAATAATGAATTATAATTCATTCTAATGAGAAATAATGTTCATGACCACGTGATTGATTTAAAACATGTTACATGTTTCTGTGTACGTTTTTACTGTAGGGGGAACAATTTGGTGATGGAATGCGTGCTGTCGGTCAGTTGACGATTGAGTTGGGTAAGTGAAGAGTTAGGTGTTGTGAAGTTAGGGTGATATGAAGAGTTGAGCGAAGAGAGCTGAGATTTGAATAGGGTTGCAGGTGAGAGTCAGGTGATGTGAAGATTAAGCAATGTGAGCAGTTGATCCCAGATCAGGTGACGGGGAACTACATTCCGTGTCAAGTTGGTAACGAACACAGTCGGAGAAAGGTTGGCGATGTGAACAGTTGGTGTGAAGGCAGGCGTCAGGGAGGTGAAGAGTCAGTGTGAATTTCGTAACGAAGACATTCTGTGAAAAGATGCGATGTGACTAGTGAACAGGGCGACGACGAACGATATCACGCAAGACATCCGGCCGGGTTCTACCACTTCTTTCCCTCTAAGTAAGTTGGCTTGCTGGACTGGCCCGCGGTTTCTCAGCTGCTGGCTTGACTGTTGGAGTTGGGTTGGTGTCAGGATGCTGCATTTCGCAACATTTTTGCCAAAATTGAAGATGTTTATAGTTACAGTTGATTTCGTAATAGAACGACAGTTAATTATTGCATGTCTATATTATGTTTACGATTAAATATGATACTGTTAGACTAATTAAACTGCTGATAATTACGAGATCTGCTTAAATTGCCTGACTCTTCAATTACGTAAATGAGGAATGTGAAATAGTCCGCTATGCACGGCTTATGAAACTTATTTTTATTAAGGATGTCAGCGGTAACATTTAGGTTGATATCATAAACCCGATACCTTTTTAGAAATAAAAACATTAGTTATAAGCTTACAAAATGATTTAAGTTTAACTAAAGTTTTAGCTGATCGGTCTCTCCTAGTTCAGCTGAAATAAATAACCATGGTTGTAAAGAATGGGTTCAACTCTTCCTGAGTATTATTTCACATTAAATGATTTGCATTATATTGCATTAATCCGTTCTGAATTCAAATTCCACAGAGGTCGACTTTGCCTTTCATCCTTTCGGGGTCGATGAATTAAGTACCAGTTGCGTACTAGGGTCGATCTAATCGACTAGCACCCTCCACAAAAACTTCGGGCCATGTGCCTAGAGTAGAAAAGATTATATTGTATTAATCATTTCAAGTGTCCCTTTTAACTAAAATAGTCCAATACTATATTCAATCCATTCAATCGACTTCACCCACTTCTGTACACATTTGAGATGATGTGAATTAAACAGAAATCCGTATATCTGCAGATGGTGAATATACGATACACACACACACACACACACACACACACACACATATATATATAGGTGGGGGAGAATGGAGCAGCCTCTAAATATAGAGATTACGTCAAATACGGAAATACTTTGTTGGAGCAAACACAGCTGCCCTTTGGCTCAGCGTATCACCCATCTTCCACGCAATCTACGGTTACAGGCGAAACCATGGGAAGCAATATGACAGCGGTGCAGTCTCAGTGAGAAAGTCATTCATTAGTCAATGGTGACAATGATATGAGGCTATAAAAAGGAATTTCTATGTAGTTACCGAAATGTATTACCGCTAATGCCTTTAGGCTTAGCTACCATGGATATTATGACGCTACCGAATAATGCATACGACTTATGTCTATAATTATTTCTTCACCCCGCATCGATTCTCGCGTGGATAAACAAAGGGCACAATTGGATGCGGCACAAACTATGGCCCATCATTCAGAAAAATAATCAACGGCGCCAACCTGAAAACTTACCAGTACAAAAATGGAAACACACAACAATAATTTCCGCTCTGAATGTCCGCGCTGTAAACTGCCATTTTATGCGAATTCGTAGCATCAGCTATATCTGATTATAATTGTAATTAGTGACATTTAACGGTATATCTATAATTATAGATATATAACAGTATGAAAATCTAATAAAAGTGGTTGCAATAACGAAATAGTTTAATAAAGACAACGCAACTCATGCATTGGCTAATGAAAAGTGATAACAACACAATAATTACCTCTTTCGTACAAGTTGATTAGCAAGTCCAACATCATTTCATTGTCAAAATAATCTGGTAATTGAAGGGTTTTAAGGTGGAGAACACCTTGTTATATGGAGTATAGTTGCAAAAGCGAAGACATATACGGAGTAGAGTACAATAAGCCGTCGTTCGTAAGCTTAAAGCTATGAAGTTTTAGCTTGCCAGCTAATATTCTGAATGCGAAATATGAGATCTCTTCTTGTCTGCAACCAAGAGCAAACTAAGAACATTGTATACCTCAAGCACTACGTTAGTCATTGGGAAACATTACTTGTTTGAAAAACAATTGCTTTATAAATATAATGTAAATTTGTAGAGTATGTTCTAAAAATATTTACCACAGAAAATATAAGTAAACTGTATTTTAGTTTTGTTGTTATTTTCTGTGTTTTTTTATGCAGGTCAGCTTGAATCATCAGCTGAATGACTTCGATTCTACAATTCTCAGAGATTTGACATTCGCATACTGATGATTTTCGGCATCTTGACATCTTTTTAAAACAATTTAACCAAAATATAACGAAATGATGGAATAATATCTATGTTAGCTATTAATAATCTGAGAAAAGCTCTACTGAAGCCGCTTTGTGTATACATACATACGAGGAGTTTTCCAAAAGAAACTGAAATTTTGCAATATTATTTTATCCACTTTGTTTTGCATGTTTCCACTTTTATTGCGTTCAAAATATTCTCCATTTGAAGAAATGCATCGGTCCAGTCTCATTTGCCGTTATTTGAAGCAATGCTGGATCTCTTCCGAAGTGATGCCATTTAACGCTTCTGTCAATTTTCCCCTCACTTCTTCCACATCTGCAAACTCCGTAGCATCAGCTTTTGTCACCAATGATGACCTTCGGAAAAAGTTTCGGATCACCTTCTAACTGTTCTTTAAGATCACGACATGCTTTCAGCCGTGACTACTTCTGATCTTGGGCAAGTGAGGCCCAAAGTTTCCTGCAACTCTTTTAAATCACAATTCCCCGTTCAAAATTCGTTGGCAGCAGGTCCTGGATACACTAGTCACATCAACAAGCTCGTCTGTTGTTTGGCGACTGTCCTGCAAAATCAGCTCATGAATTTTTGTGATGTTTTCATTCATTCGGGAAGTCGACGGTATCCCTGAACGAGGTTCAGTTTCAAGCGACAAGTGACCATTCCAAAAGCGTGGAAACCATCCGTAAACTTGTGTTCTGATCATGGCAGTATACTTGTAAGCTGTTTGATGCATGACAATGGTTTCAGCGGCCGCTTGCCCCAGCAGAAAACATAATTTCACGGAATTACGCTGTTCCTTTGTTTCAGCCATCGCAAAAATCCTACAAACTGGGGAGAAACACAGCAAAACAAAGACGCACTACGCAACAGTACCACTCCACCGGATAACGCCGGTGGGCAGTCTGATGCCTGAGGGTTGCATCAAGTGGCTTTTAGTGACGGAAGTCTGATCTACAACGGGTTGACGTCACAGAGAACATTTCCGGTTACTTTTGTGTATTCCCTCGTATATACATATATACGTCTACATACATATATATATACATATATACATACAGACACATAGACACACATTCACACACACACACACAAACACACATATGTAACGTAAAGGAATAGGGATTTGAAATCCGAGCTGATACTGAGGAAATCCAGGGTTGTTTAACCAACGAAATGCAGAAAAATATTATATCAAAATAGACTGAGTCATTTATTCAACAGAAACCTATGCTGGGGGCTATAATATGAGGAAAATACTTTAATAAATAAATTATAAACACGTATTTACCTTCGTTTTTCATATTAATCTCTTGCCTGCACACACACGCGCCCGCGCTTATATACACACGCGCGTGCACAAACACGATTGCCTGCTTGCTTCATGATCTTCTTTGAAGGGACTGGTGACACCCCGGGTATTTGTCCCAGAGACATCATCGTCCAGAGACCCGACCAAGTCCACCAGGGCTCTTCGTTCCTAGTAGCCCCGTCTCAGCCCCACTGCATTCTCCAAAGTGACTTCGAGGCTCCGGAGAACTTCCTTAATCACATGCAGCTATGTGGTGCGTGGCCAGCTACGAGCCCTTTTCAGTCCGCATCTGCAGCGTTGAATGAGAGTAAAGCCCTGATAGAATGATCTAGCGAGTACCGGTGCATGCCATGGATAGCTATGTTGTGGAAGGCTGCAGGCTGATGCACCACAACAAGTCGGCTTTGGACACGGTTATTACGCATCCTTCTGGAAAATGTTCAAGGTGGTCGACACGCCTTACGAGACCAACGGCTCTATAGGAGTGCTGTGAGGTGAGTGCTAGTGAACCCAAATTTTCTCGCTGGTTCCCGTTCAACGATAGTGTCATCCAGGGCTGCCTTCCGACAACAGACTTCTTCAGTCGTCATCGATTATCTGATAACCAAAGTTTCTGAGCGAGTATCTGGCGTTAACTTCGGCTACTACCACTTTACTAAGCTGGAAATACGGACGATACCTCCATATTCATCAGTTCGATCGACCAGCTCAGGGACGCACTGACAATATGTAAAGAAGAATCAGCATAGCTTAGGTTTCAGGTGAGCTTGGCGAAAGCCAAACTGATGTGTGCTGGAGATGGCCTGGACCCTGCCCTCTCCGTGGGTATATATATATATATATATGTGTGTGCATGTTTGTATGCGTGTGTGTATGTGTATGCATGTATATAAAATTATAAATTTATCGAAAAGAACCTCAACAAAAACTAAATTGAACCCTTATTGATAGACTTCACACCTAATTCTAACCTCATAGAATTAAAAGCAGGCTTTGAACATTCTAGCTCCTGCCTCCGCCTTATAGAATCCATTGGCAATAAGAATGTAAATGGTGTGTCAATTGTCAGAAATAAATCCTACTTCATCCCTTACAGGCCGTGTGACAAGAACTTAGATACACATACAGATGCAATCACCAAATTTTTTCTCAGTGCCCTTAAATGCAAATAACGAGACTCTTTCACAAATAAAGAAATAGACTATTTATGCAGCAGAAATTAAAGAGGGCAATTTCTCAGGATTACCCAATATCCATAAAAGCTCGGAAATACAGACAGCAATAACTATAAAAAGAAAACCCGGTGCATCAAAATATTAAGGCCTACTGACCTCAAATTGAGATTAACACTTACGGGGCTACAATCTCTAAAGCAACGTTATCTTTCAGACACAGTCCTTAAATTCTGATGCTAATTCATACCAGCCTATATACCAGGCAGCATGGTTTTTTAAGTATACAATTTCCATTAAAATGTAAATAATGTACACCCTGCCGTGTCCTAAAATGCACTCTCCCTAAGAGTTTTGATGTTAAGAATCTTTATACTGTTAAAACTCATACTTTCCGTTATGAAGCAAGCAAACGTTGGGTAGAAGACAGAATATAAACAAACGATCCAAAATGGACTAAATTACCAAGTTCACATGCCTGGTATCAGAGGAGAACAGCTTTAACTTACATATATTTCCTTGCACTATATTTACATATCAGTAAAGCGTTCGATTCTGTACATTCAGATATATTGTTGGCTGAACTTAGACATATGGGAATTCGTGGAATTCTTAACAACTGGTTTAGATTATGCCTCTCACAGCGTAAACAATACGTTTCTGCTCAAACACCAAATCACCATTATCCACTATACAGCTAGGAGTCTCCCAGGGGTCCATACGGGAACGATTATTGTCCCTAATCTATCGCCGATGACTCTACTATTTATATTAGTCCCCAGGACCTTTCCTTCTTATTCAATTCAGTTAATTCAGAACTAGACAAGGTTTATCAATCAATGGCTTATTGCTAATTGACTTACCCTTTACACATAAAAAAAACCCTGCTACATACTTTTCTCCACAAAGCCCAGACAGATTCTTCCTAATGTCCTCATTCACATGTAACATCAACAAAATTTCTCGGCATTCATAGTGATGAGTCCCTCAGTTTCAAAACACATATAATCAATTTATTAAAACAAAATTCCTATGCTTTTGGCTATTAAATAAGATTTCTTACATTCTTCGTGAAAATGTTAGAATCACTCTTTATTATTGTTTAATATACTCAAAATTCTCTTACTGTGTAGCTGCTTGGATGAATTTCAAAGTTCGATTACTCAGCCATGCCATTCATAAATCATGGAAGACTCTCAAATAAACAATTCTCAATCAAAATTACTTTCATTTAATAATCATTCAGCTACGGTAGTAGTTGAATAATACTCTTAAGACCGCAATTTATTCATATGGAGCATTTTTCAGCGCTTGTCGCTAATTAAGTTCTTAACCAAATAGAAAACCGTTACCATTTTTGAAGACGACTAGTCCCTTGCTACATTTTGACATAAGAAATTGAGATTTCGTCAGGTAGAGAACGTTTTACATCAAAATTTGTAGCGATGTTTTACGAGAGTAAGTAACGCTACCAATCAAGTTCAGATCGAATAACTTTTTTTTCTATTTTAAAAGCAAAATATATTTATCTCAGTTTCAATGATAGAAGAAAGTGAAAATAATTCCATAGTTTTGGTCCATGCAACAAAAAGTTGTATAAAAAAAGTTATGAGGTAAAATATCACAAAACAATATAAAGCAAAAAACTGAACTTAAGGGTACTTAATTTTTTTTTATTCCAAAAACAAACTATATTTTAATTAAGCTTAAATGACAGAGTTCAATTCGTGGAATTTCATGGTATCATTCCAAAGTATAAAACAATAATCTAAATACCTCTTCCAGTTCTCCTTTAAATAGCAATGAAATGAGGTGACATTTTTGTAGTGATGATTGGTATAAATATACACAGAAAATAAAGAAATAAAAACAATAAAATAAAGAAATAGGTATAAATATACACAGAAATACATTTACCCTAATTTTTACCTGGTATTATATTTACCTGGTATTATACTCTCATATTCAAATTCTGAGGATTCAGCCGCCACTCACATTCAGAAATTAACAAAAATTAACACACAAAATGAGTAAACAACTAAAGACTAAGTGATTCCCCGGATTGGTCACGCTCCATACATTCACAGCAAACAAATGGGCAGACATTCACAGAAGAGGAACAAGAGGAACAAGAGCAAGAAAATCAAGAACAAGAACAAATAAGAAAAGTAAAAGAAGAAAAATATTTTGGGGATGTTTTCGTTCTGGTTCACCATCCTCCTCCTACGCGATCTTCTTCTTCTTCTTCTTCTTCTTCTTCTTCTTCTCTTCTCCTTCTTCTCCCTCCTCCTCCTCCTCCTCCTCCTTCTTCTCCCCTCCCCTACTACTACTACTACTACTACTACTATTATTATTATTATTAGTAGTAGTAGTAGTAGACGTAGTAGTTTTCCTTCCTCTTCTGCTTATTTTTCTTTCTCCGTTTTTTCTTATTTTTGTTACTTTCTTTTCGTTTTTCAGCAACATCCACATCATCCTCTTTTTCGTCTTCTTCCCATTTATTTGCTACTTCTTTTCCTTCTTTTTTATTCTTCTCCTGCTCCTTTTTCATCCTTTTCTCCTCCTCCTCCTCCTCCTCCTCCTTCTTCTTCTTCTTCTTCTCTTCTTCTCCTCCTCCTCCTCCTACTCGCCCTACTTCTCTCCTTTCTTGTGCATTTCATCCTTTCTTTTACACGATTTCTTCATATTTTCTCATTTCTGTCATTCACCAGTTTTTCTATTCGTCTAAAACGATGTAAACATATCACCGACATCAAACTTATTTAATCATTATCTTTCATCACCGTCCTCTTCGTCATCAACACCATTCAGCATATTCACCACCACCGCCATCAGATGCAGAATCATCAACACTATTACTTCAACTCCAACAGTAACATCCCGGCCAACACCATAATGAATATCATATTCACCATCACCTCCGACATGTTAGTCCACCTCATTATCAGAATAATCAACATTCACAACATCACCCCATCATCAGCATCATAAAGTCTTCATCATCAACCCCCACTGTATATTATTTTCCACTTGCTCATCATCGTATTCATCATTTCCGACATCACAAGCCTTCCCTACTACATACTCTACTAATATCATTATCCTATTATCCTCCTCCATCTCCACCTCCTTATCATAATCATCATCTACGCCATCGTCATCATTGCCAGCATCTTCAAAGAATGAATTATCAACTGGTTCTACTTCCCATCCATCCCATCATCTAATTGTTGAGCAAAAAATCCATCACAAATATGTTCTATACATTTTCTTATTAACCCAATTTTATGTTGCAGAGACTTGAATTCTAATAGTATCGAGAATATCCAATCAGACACCTTCCAAAATCTGTCTAGTTTAATGACTCTGTAAGTTGAACCAGTTTTATTTTTTAGTATTTCATTCACGAATCTATATCTTGCCATCCTTCATTCTAGGCACCCCACTACTCTTTCCAAAGATGTGTTTTATTGTTCGTGATATGGGGTATATGAGAGCGTGATGGATCAGGTGAACAATTTGGTGCTTGCATTTTATGTCTCTGTGTATGTGTAAAATCTGTCTTTGACCAAAATGTATTATTGTTTGTGAATCTGTATGAGAGGCTGTGCTTCAGGATTGGTGTAAATGAATGCATGACAATTAACAGTGACAGTTAGTGCAAACATGATTATATATATATATATATATATATCAGATGTTTGTCTCCGTGTGCCTGAGAATGTGTGCCTGCGTGAGTATCGATATATATGTGAAATTCGGTCTGTATATCACGTACGGTGTTTTCGTCGACATCACAACTGATTACCAGCCTCTGCATCTTCTTCTTCTTCTTCTCCTTCTCCTCCTTCTCCTCCTCCTCTCCTCCTAATCCTAAGTCCTTTTAGACTACGACTTCAACGTAATGATATTTGTCTCTCTTC
Organism: Octopus sinensis; assembly: GCF_006345805.1. Classification (NCBI taxonomy): domain Eukaryota; kingdom Metazoa; phylum Mollusca; class Cephalopoda; order Octopoda; family Octopodidae; genus Octopus; species Octopus sinensis. Next base: position 72,499,297 of record NC_043004.1, on the reverse strand, counting down.
TCTACTTTTCTTACAGAGTTTTGGAAAATAATAATATTGTAAAAATTGAAGTAAATATCTTCCGTGATCTGCCCAGCTTGATGACGCTGTAAGTTGGAAACTTTCTGTTAATAATATGAAATTGACAATGAATTACTAAATCTTCAAAATCTTGCCATTCTTTTTCGCTCCACGTTCTTGCCCCCCCCCTGCATCCTCACTCTCTTTCCATACAGTTGTGTGATACGTTGTGAGTGTCTGAAAATGTGTGTCTCTGCGTGCGTGTATCTGAACATGTTTAAGCAAGTCTACTTTTTGTTCCGGTCAACCCAGCTTTATCTTCTTAACCACTCTGACTCTACTACTACTACTACTACTACTACTACTACTACTACTACTGCTAATAGTAGTAGTAGTTTTTCTTGTTTTCCTGGTTTTCTTCCTCTCCTATTTCCCTTATTTTTTATTCTTGCTACCTTCTTTTCTTTTTTCGTCAACATCCAGATATTCCTTTACTTTCTTTTTCTTCTTCTTCCTCTTCTTTTTCATCTTCTACTCCTCCTTCTTCTTCCTCTCCGTCCTTTTCATCTTCTTCTCCTCTTTCTTCATTTTCTTCTTCGTTTTGTGTTTTTTATTTTATCGTAGAATGTATTTCACATACTCGACTTCCTCCTTCTATTCTTTTTTCTTCTTCTTCCCATTTCGTTTCATTTCCTAATCTAGTCACTTCATCTGTTCTGTCCGCACTTGTCTTTCTAACACTTCTTCGACTCATTCTTCTTCTTCTTCTTCTTCTTCTTCTTCTTTTCTTCTCCCCCTCCTCCTCCTTCTCCTCCTTCTTCTTCGTTCTGACCAACCCTGCTTGTTCTTCTTTTACACTCTGACTCTTCTCCGTTACTACTACTACTATTACTCTTTCTCCTCCTCCTCCTCCTCCTCCTCCTACTACTACTACTACTACTACTAGTAGTAGTAGTAGACGTAGTAGTTTTCCTTCCTCTTCTGCTTATTTTTCTTTCTCCGTTTTTTCTTATTTTTGTTACTTTCTTTTCGTTTTTCAGCAACATCCTCATCATCCTCTTTTTCTTCTTCATAGTTCGATTTTTCTTCTTTTTCCACTTCTTCGTCTTCTTCCATTCATTTGCTACTTCTTTTCCTTCTTTTTTGCTCCTCCTGCTCCTCTTGCTCCTCCTGCTCCTCCTCCTGCTCCTCCTCCTGCTCCTCCTCCTGCTCCTCTGCTCCTCCTGCTCCTCCTTCTTCTTCTTCTTCTTCTTCTTCTTCTTCTTCTTCTTCTTCTTCTCCTTCAACATAATGACTTTTGTCTACTCTCTCGTCCTTTTATCTTACAGATTATTGAATGATAATAATATCGAAACAATTGAAAAAGGGGCCATCCGTGATCTGCCCAGCTTGATGACACTGTAAGTTGGAAAAGACTTGTTAATAATATGAAATTGACAATGAATTTCTAAATCTTTAAAATCTTCCCATTCTTTTTCGCTCCACGTTCTTCTTTCTCCTTTCATGCTCTCTCTTTCGATAGAGTTTTGTGATTCTTCGTGTATGTGTGTGTGAGTATGTGCTGTAATGCATACTTTCTGTTCCGTCCAACGCTGCTTGTTCTTATCCACTCTGTCTTTTCTTTCTTTACCGCTGCTACAACTACTACTACTACTACTTACTACTACTACTACTACTACTACTACTACTACTACTGCTACTGCTACTGCTGCTGCTGCTGCTGCTGCTGCTGCTGCTGCTGTTGTTTGTTATATCTAGCGCATGAGAATAACTCTCAGAAGGGCTAGAGCTGCAGCGTGCCACCATCAGGGCCGGACATCTCAGCCAGAGATGTTCAGCAGATTCCACCTCCTCTTCACAGAGTCTGCATTGATCTGTGTCGCCGCGTCCTGCCATCTTTTGCCACCGTGAGAGTGTCGGATGATGACCACCACTACAGAAGCGTATCATGTCTGTGAAGTCTGCTTCGAGAGGGCTGCGTCGGTTCTTTCATCCGGCTTCTTCGCGAAAACCTCCTTCAGACGCGGGTGCAGAAATGGCGTTGGCTTGAACATTCAACGAATAACCGCCTGACGAATGGTTGTATCAATGGCGGCATCCGAATGTGGCAGCGCCGAATCATGTTTCGCCTGCATATCTGCGGGTTCATTGCCGATGATGTTGCAATGACCCGGCACCCAGATCACCGTCAAAATTTTGTGAGTTACTGTTTGTTGCGATTCTCTAATTGTCGGGTCTGGGGGGAACGGGTTGTCTACAGCTTTAACCAATGATTTGCAATCGCAGACTGTTGCTGCGGAGGTCCAGTTGTCATTGGCCTGTAGCCATCGGAGGGCTTCGTTAAATGCTGCTCTCTCGGAGTGGAATGAGCTGCTGCGAGCACCAGTTGGGGCGTGCCACTCGTGGACCACTGCATCGTGTATCTGCACCACCACACCGGCGTCGCAGTTGGTTGTGCCTTCACTAGTCGAGCCATCAGTGTAAAGGAGTACGTCAGGGGAATTGGGTAGGCTGGCAAGAGTTTGTTGAGCTGCCAACAGATGTACATCGACGGGCATCTACTTCGTGGTGGGAGTGTAGACGGCAGTAAGAAAAGGGGTATTTTCCGATGGCGGAGGTGCATGCCGTACGTTGGAGAGAGGGGACTGGGGGACAATGTTCAGCCGTGCTAAGGCTGGGAGTTGTTGACTTGAGTGGTGTCTGGGTGTAGGTGTTCAGAACTATATAACGCTCATCGTCTTATGGTAGGTTTGCCCATGCATCTGCTTTGAAGAGTGAGAGGGTAGGAAAGCGAGGTGCAAGTGTTGGTAATTGGGCTTCTGCAATGACAGCTTCGATAGGAGTCGAGCGTATTTGCTCGGTGATCAGTCCCTCGAGTTTGCCGATGTTTGTGGCTGAAACATGGGAGTCCAGGCTGGCGCAGCATATTCTGTTAGACTGCGTTGAGTTGCAATGTAGACCTGATGGACATCTGCTTTATGCCATCCCCGGTTGGTGCCGGATAGGCACGGAGCAGATTATTTTGCCCCTGCATCGTACGGCAGATGTTATTGACATGCTCGCCGAAAGTGAGTTGTCGGTCCTAGGTGACCCCAAGGAATTTAGAGTTGGGATTGTGGGCTAGGGGTGCTCCGTTGATGTTGGTTATCGGTTTCCACTTTGATTTCGCGCTGTCTATGCTGAAGAAGCTGGTCCCGCACTTAGAACTAATTACTGTTAATCTGGCATTTTGACTCCACAAAGCCACCTCGTCTACTTCTTTCTGTAGAGCAACCGCGACGTCATCGTTTCCTTCTATTTTCCACTTTTTTCTCTTTAATTTTCTTC
>NC_043004.1:72462797-72493370 GCF_006345805.1 Octopus sinensis | reverse complement strand
CGCTTACTGAAAGACAATATCCACCCTCACTTATAGACGAGGGAATTAAACGTGCCAAAACCTAGACATAAAAACACTAAGAACAAAAAAATATCACATTACACCTCATCCCAAAACATTACTATTTATATCAACATACAACCTCATTGTGAGGCGTTCAACACTATTCTGCAAAATCTTCCTTCACTAAATAGAGATCCTAAATTCAACGACATCCTGAAAGCGCACAAATTCATCAAATGCAAAAAGCAACACAAATCGCATCGCTAAAGAGACTACTAACAAATGAGAAGCTTTACAAAACAACCACGAAACCAACGGTTAAAAGGTGTGGACGCCCAAACTGTAGAACCTGCTCCAACGTACTTGAAGGTTCGGATTTCATTTTCAAACAAGGACAGAGATTCACAATTAAAACTAGTTTCACTTGTACCTCTGAGAACTTAATTTATGTAATAACCTGCTCAGGTTGCGGACACAACTATATTGGACGGACAGCCGAGTATGACCTTGAAAAGATGAACGACTCTACATAAAGAGCACTTATGTTATATAATTTCTGATATATATATATATATATATATATATATATATATATATATATATATATATATATATATATATATATACTTACATATGTATATATATGTAATTTATAGATGTCAATATTTATCTGTGGGTATCAGATGGACACCTATAATGTATATAAGTGTGCGTCTAAGCACATAATAATGCATGGAGCGGTATGTATATGTATACTATTTAAGTATCCATGATTCTACAGGAGTATATATAAATATGTATATCAGTATGTTTGCATGTATCTATGTGTGTCTATGTATGTATTATGTATGTCTGGATGTATGTATATATCTACTTGCCCTTTTAGTATGTATTCGGACACATATAAAAGTATGTTGATTATTATGTGTGTAGTATATATGCACATACAGGGAAGGGTGTATGCGTATGAATGTATAACTGGTTTATATGTGAATATATGTATATATATATATATATATAATATATATATATATACTCTTTTACTCTTTTACTTGTTTCAGTCATTTGACTGTGGCCATGCTGAAGCACCACCTTCAGTCGAGCAATTCGACCCTAGGACTTATTCTTTGTAAGCCTAGTACTTATTCTATCGGTCTCTTTTGCCGAACCGCTAAGTTACGGGGACGTAAAACACCAGCATCGGTTGTCAAGCGATGTTGGAGGACAAACACAGACACACAAGCACATACACACATACATACATATATATATATATATATATATATATATATATACGACGGGCTTCTTTCAGTTTTCATCTACCAAATCCACTCACAAGACTTTGGTCGGCCCGAGGCTATAGTAGAAGACACTTGCCCAAGGTGTCACGTAGTGGAACTGAACCCTGAACCATGTGGTCGGTAAACAAGCTACTTACCACACAGCCACTCCTACGCCTATATATATATATATATATATATATATATATATATATATAATATATAATATATATAATCCACCTGGATTACTGCTCACAGCTATGGTCACCCACCAGTGTGAAATTAACAGCGGACCTTGAAGCAATCCAGAGAAGATTCACAAAGAAGATCGTCTCTTTGCAACAGCTCAGCTACTGGGAAAGATTGAAACAGCTAAGACTCTACTCCCTGGGGAGAAGACGGGAGAGGTAGAACGGGACGACACTGCATATTGCCAAAGTTCCCAGCGATGCCATTACGCTTCACGACCAGCTTCTGCAAGAGCCTGGGTTTCAAGGGCCCACAGCTTTTTAATTTAAGGAACTTGCACAAAGTAGATGTAGCGTTTTTTAAATCAAAGCTGGACATCTTCCTGTCAAGAGTCTCAGATGAACCTACCTCACGACAAGAGGTGCAAATCAGAGTAGCTATATCAAACTCCATTCTTCACCAAGTGCCACATATTTGAGGAGGTTCTTCGTAATAACAGTGTAGCACAAAACGGCAGTGCATCAGCATGGCCGCAGCTCTGAGCTGAAACAAGAAAGAAAGTATATATATATACATATATATATAACATATATGTATGTATGTACGTATGTATGTATCTATCTATGTATGTATCTATGTATGTATGTATGACAGCTGCATCCTCGTTACACGAGGAAAGCCGTTGCCAAGAAGAATTGCTGAATGATTCATGATTGTTGCCATGCAATACCCTTATAGGATTTTGAAGCCCGGCCACTCCTTTATTACATAATAGAGAATTGTGCTGGCTGGCAGGAATAACAGGTGCCACCATATGCACTCTCTAACATGTCTTTTAGATCTCCAACTGAGAGGCATACCCTTCCGCGTTTTACAGACTTTCTGTTAGGAATTTTAATTGTAGTCAACGCCCATTCAACTACGTGTGTTTCTATGTGTTTATAGCATATATTGCATTTTAAGCTTTCTGTGTGTATGGTAAATGCTGCATTTCAGCATATGTATGTACATACTCTATACTGTGTTTGTAAATTGTATATATATATATATGTATATATATGTATATATATGTATATATATATATATATATATGTATATATATGTATATATATATATATTATATATATATATTATATATATATATATATATATATTATATATATATATATATATATATATATATATATATTATATATATATATATGTATATATATATGTATATATATATGCATATATATATATATATGCATATATATATATATGCATATATATATATAATATGCATATATATATATATATATATGCCATATATATTATATATATATATATGCATATATAATATGCATATATATATATGCATATATATATATATAACTGGAACCACGTAGTTTCTGGAATCAAAGAGAAATCAGGCATGCACAGACTAGATTAATGAATGGTAGATAAATGAATAATTAATTAACAGCGATCTCAGTCTTGTTTAATAAATTTTGAACACATGGAATGAGGAGTTTTTTTAGGTATTAAGAAAGCAATAACGGGTTTGTTATATATGCAACGCATAGACACACATACAAATGAATATAGACATATAGATAACTATATGCAAAAACATGCAAAATACATGTACATAAACACACACACAACATATAAATACATATACATATATATATACGTTTACATATTTGTTTTGCAAGATTTTTTATGTGAAATCGTTTATTGAAACAGATATTGTTGTATTTCGGAATGGTCATTTTGCCAGTTTAGCCAATAAAAACACACGCACTATATATTTAGTGTTACTTTGCTTCAGCGTTATTTATTTTTTACATTAATCTTAATCTTATTTCGGCCAGAATTATTTCGTCACACTCCTGTGACCGCATCAGTAGTCCTTTGCTTTCTTCTTTCTTATTTGTGTGTCTCTGGAGAGGCTTATATTCAATCCCTACAAAAACAATATCGAAACCCTGATAACAGTAGCCCAAACGATAGCTTAAATCTAACCAAGCACAGACACACTAGAATCAACCATGAATTAAAGAAAACTTATAAAAGACAAATTGAATAACTACCGCCACAAAATTTAATTTTCGCTCCAAGCACCCAAAACAAACAGACCTAACCGAAAATATAAAACCATGACGTCATTTGGTATAACCCAATCTGGAACATCTCATCCAATATCGCGAAACAATTTCTGACCACTCTGGATCGCTGCTTCCCTAAAAATGGAGTGTACAGCAAAATATTTAACCGTCATCCTATAAAACTATCCTATGCAAATTCATCAAACTTAAAGCACCATGTCCATAGGATTAACAGCGGTAAACTGAGACGGAGGGTAGTTAGCACTCAAAATAACCTTCTTGACATTAACCATAACTCATACGACTAACGTAAAAACAACGTTTATACTACCAATCAACAGAACAATACTTAATTTTCCAAGATAACCATCTTAAAAACAATACAAGCAACAAATCAAATAAGTAACTGAGAACACCTAATGATAATAAAATGATTATAGTAACAACCAAAATACCGAACAGCACCAATCACTCCCGCGCTCGATGTGCACAAACCACCAAAATCAAGCCGTTATTCTCATGCAGAGATAAATTCAATTGCCCTTTGGATAACCAATATATGACTAAGAACGGCGTATATAAGTGCACTATAAACATTCGAAGAGGCCCCTACATATATATGGGGGTAGCAGCTGAGTTTTTCAAAAGTCGATACCGCAAATACATGGCCAGATTTCGAAATATCCTCAAACGACATGTAACTGGCCGATTTTATCATAACTGGCCGATTTTAACATAACTGGCCGATTTTATCTGGCAATTTAAGGAAGCAAAGACAACCATACATGATCCATAGTTAGACATGCGAGTCCCTACAACATTATATCCCGCAAATGCCAATTATGCTCCGAGGTGTCACTCTCGATAATGTTGACAAAGGCGCGTATTATAAATAAAGTCACTCAACATTTACCCGGATGCCTACACGTAGCTAAACACACATTTATACACTACAATCAAGATAATACATAACTTGATATATACATGGTAGCACAATTATTTTATGCACATGAACTAGAGGAACCATATTTGAATACCCTGTATTTGACATATGATCATGCCATCTAGATCTATCCATGTACATATATGTATAAGTGTATATGTATGCATGAAAAACAAAAATATATATATATGTATATGTATGCATATATATATATATATATATATATATATATATATATGTCTTATTTTTCTTTGCTCGACTGCAGCCAGTGTCTTATTTCTATTTTTCGGAGTTTTTAAAGTGCTATTAGCGTCTTTTCGCTTCTACTTTCTATAGCGTGGACAGGATTATAGCCAATCCCTTGTTTAACATTTGTAAAGTTTACCCATCAAAATTATATTTCCGTGGTAAAATCATTAATCATTTTTACATTTTAGTATTATAATATATATATATAGGCATACATTCAAATAAATACGCAAATGTTTATGCATATATATATATATGTGTATATATATATATATATATACATATATATATATATATATATTACATATATATATACATATATCGCCGTCATCACCGTGACCGACCAGGCTATCAGATGTTACTACACATCGCTTGTCACATTGCGCTTCACATTGTTTTAGCCTTCAAATTACGCCACCCCACTGGCTAAGCGAGTAGGCCAACAGATGCAAGAGTTAGAGAAAGTTGTGGCGAAAGACTACAGCAGGGTTCACCCACTCCTTGCCGGAGCCTCGTAGAGCTTTATGCGTTTTCGCTCAATAAACGCTCACAAGGCCCGGTCTGGGAATCGAAACCTCGATCTTACAACCGCGAGTCCGCTGCCCTAACCACTGGGCCATTGCACCTCCACACACACTCACACACACGCACACATATATATATGCACACACATAGATACATACACACTGCTTAATATGAAATACAAACACGGACCCATAAACACACTACACTGAACTCTAAGACCAGTCCAAAACCAACGAACCATGACAGACTAGCTCGGAAATAATGAACTATTTTTCCACAAATTATTCGAAATCAGATCATGCCAATGCTTTCCCCCTCCCAACGAACCTTCCACACTATTTCTTAAAATGGTAACTATCCTTGCCAAACACGCATACATGACAGGAGAGGAAGAAAAATGTTTGATTAGTTCCCTAAAATTCTGTATAAATATTTCAATATGATTTCTGATGTATTTTTCACTAGGTAATACACGCTTTCGCATATCAAATACTATCTACATATGCTTTCTGCACATATAATTATAAACAATCATAATTTTTCATTAACTTAGTAATAATTATGAATTTATTTCACTGCCTATTTTGGACACTTTTATGCGGACTGTTTAACCACAAAGCCCTGCCTGACACTTTCTTGTCATAGTCAAAGACTATCACTGTGTTTTAATACATCAATATTAACTATTTTTAACACTGCAAAGGCTACACAAAGCCTTACACTTCACTTTTGAAAGTCTTTTTTAAAAACATTTGAAACCAGTCAAGATAATAAACATATTTAAAAGACCTCTGCATTTTAAATACTCCTCCCTATATATTATCACTCCTGCGGTACCTTCAAACCTTACTTTGTTATGTATATATATACATATATATATATATATATAATATATATATATATATATATATATATATATATATATATATATATATATACATACATACATATATATATAATATATATATATATACATACATACATATATATATACACATTATATACACACACACACATATATACACATTTATATACACACACACACACATATATATATATAAATTAGAAAAAAACACTATGTAATTCAAACAATGATAGACATGAACAAATCATAAAGAAAAAATAAAATATAGAACTAGATCACAAAAAGTAAAATGAATAAACAATAACAATATATACAATATATAAAATATATGCAATATATAATAACTAAAAATATTTTTTATTATTATTATTATTACTATTGTTATCATCATCATTATTATTATTATTATTATTATATATACATATTGTATATACACAATATACAATATGTACATACACATACTGAAATACAGTACTTAAAATGCAATATATGCAATAAACACACACAAACATACGTAGTTGAATGGCCGTTGACTACTATTAGAATTCCTAACAGAAATTGTGTAAAATGCGGAAGGGTATGCCTCTCATTTGGAGGTCTAAAAAGCATGTTAAGAGAGTGCATATTGTGCCACCTGTTTTTCCTGTCAGCCAGGACAACAGTTGTCTAGTAAGTAATAAAATGTGTAAAAGCTTGGCGGGCTTAAAAGTTATGTAAGGGCATCACATAACAACACTCATGAATCATTCAATGACCTTTCTTGGCAATGACTTTTCTCGTGTAAGGAGGATGAAGCTGTGTGATATATATATATATATATTAAAATTCATAACAGAACATGTGTAGAATGTGATGTGGAAGGGTGTGCTTTTCAGTTAGAGGTCTACTAATACATGTTAAGACAGTGCATAGGGTGGCACCTAATTTTCCTGCACACCAGCACGATTATCTATTATGTAATAAAATGTGTAAAAGCTTCGCCGGGCTTCAAAATCATATAAGGGTATTGCATGATAACAAACATGAATTATTTCAGAAATTCTTCTTGGCAATGGTTTTTCTCGTGTAACGAGGATGCAGGTGTCATACATACATACATACAGACAGACAGACAGACAGACAGACATAATACATACAGAGGCACACTTAGATACATGCAAACGTACTGACATACATACATAAGTATATAGACTGCTGTAGAAACATGGAAACTTAAATAGTATACATATACATAACGCTCGATGCATAATTATGTGCTTAGACACATACTTATATACATTATAAGCGTCCATCAGATACCTACAAATACTAACATGTCTGAATTTCATATATATATATATATGGCTAAGTATATATCTATATATATGTGTGTGTGGTGTGTGTGTGTGTGTAAGTATATATATATATATATATATGTGTATGTGTGTATATATATATATATATATATATATCTATATATATATATTTATCAGAAATTATATAACGGATTTGCTCTTTATGTAGAGTGGTTCGTCTTTTGAAGGTCATACTCGGCTGTCCGTCCAATATAGTTGTGTCCACAACCCGAGTAGGTTATTACGTAAATTAGGTTCTCAGATGTACAAGTGAAACTAGTTTTAATTGTGAATCTCTGTCCTTGTTTGAAAATGAAATCCAACCTTCATCTACGTTGGGGCAGGTTCCACAGTTTTTGGGTCCACATCTTTTAACCGTTGGTTTCGTGGTGGTTTTGTAAAGCTTCGTATTTGTTAGTAGTCTCTGTAGCGATGCGATTTGTGTTGCTTTTTGCATTTGATGAATTTCAGGGTGTCGTTGATTTTTTAATCTCTGTTTAGTAAAGGAAGATTTTGCACAATAGTGCTGAATGCCTCACAATCTCTGAGGTTGTGTGTTGATATAAATAGTAATGTTTTGAGATGTGGTGTGATGTGATGTTTTGTTGTTCTTAGTGTTTTATGTCTAAGTTTTTGGCACATTCAATTCCATCATCTATAAGTGAGGGTGGATATTGTCTTTCAGTATGCGTTGTTTTGAGATCTTGAAGACGAAGATCCCGAGTTGTTCTATCAGACACTATTGTGCAAATCTTTTTTGCCAAATTTAAAGGGATATTTATTTTGATGTGTTTCGGGTGGCAAGAGCTAAAGAGGAGTTATTGTTTTGAGTCAGTTGGTTTATAATAAATGTCAGTTATGATTTGATTGTTGACTTTTATTATCATGATATCTAAAAATGCTTGTATTCATTTAGTGTTGATTTCAAATCCAAAAGTTTGTCGATGTTCTCCTTCCAAATGATAAAACAGTCATCCAGGTATCTTTTCCAATTTTCTATAAGTAAAATTAAAATGGCTAACGATATTTCTGATACTTCATATACGGTGAATTCAAAATAACTAATTATTGGATTCGCAAGAACAGGGATGCTTTCGTTCCCATTACAGTTCCGCAAATTTGACGATAGTCTATGTTATCAAATAGGAAATAATTATTCTGAAGTATAAATTTTAGAGATTCAATAATAAAGATCTGATTTATGCGTTCCGGGAGAATTTCGGGGCATGTTTCCAACCTGAATTTAGTTGCTTTTATGCCATAGTCATGTGGGATGGTGTGAAGATTGATAACATCGTGTGTAAACAATATTGCCTCTTCATTAATTGGGTCTTCATTAATTGTTTTTTTTTTTTGCAGACACAACTATATTGTGCAGACGAGTATGACCATGAGGAGGAGAACTACTCTACATAAACAGCAAATCTGTTTCCCGCAATACAGGCAAATTCCTCTCACTGAACATATAGAAAAATGTGCAGATAATATCAAACCAAATTTCACAGCCTCCCCCTTCGACCAGTGCAAAGACACAATCTCTCCACAAGAACATTCAAATAAAGAAACTTTTTTCATTGAGAAATACGGAACACGTCCTAATATGCACGCATAACCAACTTTTATCTTATTGCATATTTTGATTCACGATTACATCACTGTACATAAATCCCCTCACTAAACAACCCTATTTTTTGTGTGTACATATATATTCCACTCCCCTTACGGAAAGCTGAACAGCTATCTCCCTTGCCTACAACAACAACAACAATAATAACAATATCCAATTATCTCCCCTTATTTTTCTACTTGTGAAGTCATTCACTCGTAATATCATCACACATAAAATGGACAAAACTTTTTTCTTAAGAAAATACATATTCAAATAAGTAAACCATAAAATCATGAATAGCAAAAGCGAAACCGGTCGATATATTTAAAATTATGTTAAAACTACATAAAGTGTGTGTATTTTCCTTTTTTAATCTCTTATATATATTACAACTCACCACGTGGGGATAATCGAAATTCCTCCTTTTCTGGTACTACTTTACACACACACACACACACACTCATATATATATATATATATAAATATATATATATATATATATATATATATATATGTATATATATTTTCATGATAGATCGCTAGCCACTTAACCTTTTTCTATTTTCTCTCCCTGCTTATTTCTGTGCTCCTTTCTGTGTATGATACGATTCGCCATCAGACAGGATGTTCACTTCTTCTGATGAGCAGGCTGCCTTTATAGGAAAGTAAATGGTACCTGGTCATCAGAAGGAAGCTTCTGAATGTTTTCAGTTCTTGGAAACAATATATTGCCAAACATTTATTTACACACTGTATATGCATTTGACCAATTCGTTACAACCTGTTGGATAATTGTTAATGCGTTTTCATGATTATTTCATTTTCTAACATGTTTAAATTTTGTAGTTAGATCAATATGTATCGAATCAAAATAAATATATTATTAACAACTTAACCGATAGAAGCCAAATCTGGCATTCAAAATGTGACGTTGGCGAGAGACATACGCATAGTTCAGTATTAAAATAAATACTGTAAAGTGGTTTGAACCATAATTAAAATGCGAATATATCCAGTGTTATATATCCAAAGCAACAGAAAGCTGTTATACATTAAACTGTCAATATATTGCGATTTTAAAATAACCCTCTTTCGTTCACCAACCGTATCAAATTGATTGTGATGATCAATGGGTAGAAGTAGAGATTTATTAAAATTGTACTGAAGCAAATAGTAAAGTTCATCATTTACTTATCATCTAAATTGCAAAGCACTCTGAGAAGAGAGAAGAAAGCAACTTCATAATACCTCTTAGTTTAAGAACGCATTTAAGAAAAGAGAAATATTTTGACGGCAACTTCTAAGGTAAGTTAATGTTGTTCACCTATCTTTACGTCTGTGGAAAATATTTCACGATATTATTTTATGACCATATCATCTTTATCGAAACCAGTGCAAACAGATAAGCTGGTTTCACCAGTCAGTAGAACTAACTTTACTTTTATTCTGAACCTAATATTGTTTCTTACTGTTAAAAAAAATGTGCTTCTGTGATACACGATCCCTTTTGATCGCTTTCACCGATCCCTTTTGATCGAAATTTTACATTTGTTTCCTTTTTTGTTCCTTTTTTTCATTTTCCCTCTTCGAAAAGAAAAGCTCTACATATGTACTTGTCCCCTTTGTATTCAGCCCTGCGTGGCCGATAAAGAAAGTTATCCCTCTCTCTCTCTCTCTCTCTCTCTCCTCTCTCTCTCTCTCTCTCTCTCTCTCCATCCGTCCATCCACCCATCCAACCATCTATCTATCTATCTATCTATCTATCTATCTATCTATCTATCTATTTATCTTCCTATCTAGCCTCGAGTTCATGTGTGTTTTAGCCACCCACATGCTCCCTAGGAAGTTTGGAATCTGAATCTCAGTAGCATTTCTAAACCCGGCGCTATTTTACTCCCATCAACTTGGTTGGTTGTTTGAGGGCTACACTCCTTGCATGTTTTTCTTTTTTATTCCACACATCGTCCGGCCCGTTGTAACTCATCATCCAGAAGGAAACCTTTCCGATTTGTTGCAGCGAGCGCAAAACGAATCCCCTTTCCATTATCTCTTTTGGATGTAGTCACTCTAGCCTCTATGGTAGAGCCCATGGTAGTGGCTTCGACGGAGGCGGCACTGGTGTTCACGCTAGTTACAACATTTTCTATTTTAATTACTCACTTTCATTTACATTGTTTAGATATATTTAGTTTTTTATGGTCTTGTTGTTGCTGTTGTTGTTGTTCACTTGATGCCTTGTTCACCAGTCAGTGCTTGGTTTTGCTGAGGTGGCGGTGACGTCGTTTACTATTGTCAGCGGTAGGCTAGTGTTGTCTTTCTTTTCATGTTACTTCTTTCATTGCCATCTTTCAAAATATTTGCTTTCACCGAAAGTTGAAAGAAGTTTAAAGATATTGAAATGCACCTCTTGAAAAGCAGATTGTGTTGCTAAACGGAAATCCTAGCAGCGCAGTGCAGAAAATGTTTAAAAAAAGTTGACGAAGAGATTGAACTCTTTTACTGCTAATGGGGCTTCAATCTACAGAATAATAATAATAATACTGATATAATAATAATAATAATAATATAATAATAATAATAAATAATAATAATAATAATAATAATAAATAATAATAATAATAATAATACTCCGCAAATATAACATCACAGAGAATGATTTGCCTGAAATAAAAGAAAAGCTGAAGCAAGATATCCTTGCCAAAGCACAAAGGATCCGCCGGTACAAGAAACGACAACGCTTCTTTGAAGAAAACAAAAAGATCAACTCTAACCCCAAAAAGTTCTACCAAGAACTGGAAAAAAATAAAATAGAAGTCACTGCAGCACCAACGGCAGAAGGATTGGAAGAATTCTGGGGAGAAATATGGTCGGCGAACGAACCACCAAAAAAAAGGAGTATCAGAATAACAAACTCGGCATCTGAACAACTTTGGACCCCCATAACAACTGAAGAGGTCACCCAGGCACTGCAAAGACTAAGCAACTGGAAGGCACCTGGGCATGACAAGATCCCCAACTTCTGGTTGAAATATCTAACAGGAATGCACAAAAAGCTGGCTGAAAACTTTAACAACGTACTAGCAGAGCCAGAGACAATGTCTGAATGGCTCACGAAGGGGAAAACCATCTTAATTCCCAAATCAAATGAAACAGAAAAACCAGAAAACTACAGACCAATAACCTGCCTCCCTACTATGTTCAAGGCATTTACTGCAGTGATATCACAAAGGCTGAACAAGCACCTGGACGAAAACAAACTGTTCCCAGAAGAGCAGAAAGGATGCCGCAAAGGCTCATATGACTGTAAAGATCAACTAATGATTAATAAAGCCATAACTGAAGACAGCCACAGAAAGAAGAAAAGCCTCAGTATGGCCTGGATTGACTACAAAAAGGCGTTTGATAGCATCCCCCACACATGGATCCTCGAAACACTAGCCATTAACAAAGTAGCACCAACAATCATAAAATTCATAGAGCACTCTATGAATAAATGGCAAACAGTCCTACACCTCCAAACAAAAGAGGGACTCATGAAAACCAAATACATCCCCATTAGAAGAGGAATATTCCAGGGAGACACGCTCTCTCCACTCCTTTTCTGCTTGGCACTGTCACCTCTATCTGATATGCTAAATAGAACTGGATGCGGATATAAATGTTACGGCAAAACGATCAGCCACCTTCTATATATGGATGACCTAAAACTATACGCTGCAAATGACAAACAGCTGGAAACACTATTAAAGACAGTTCATGGATTTACCAAGAAATAGATATGAAATTTGGATTAGAAAAATGCGCCAAAGTAACCCTGAAAAGAGGAAAACTAGTTAAGAGTAACAACATCACACTAGATAAAACCAATGAAATAAAAGAATTAGACCAAAGCCAAACTTACAAATACTTAGGAATCCATGAACTAGATAAGACACAACACACACAAATGAAAGAGAAAATAAAAAAGGAATATTATAGACGAGTTAGATCAATACTAAACACAGAGTTCAATGCTAAAAACAAGATAATAGGTATCAACACTTAGCTGTCCCAGTTATAAGTTACAGCTACAATATCCTTAACTGGACACGAAATGAACTGACCAAAATAGATAGGAAAACAAGAAAAATAATGACAGGATCTAGGATGCATCACCCAAAATCTGACATAGAAAGACTATATATACAACGTATAGAAGGTGGTAGAGGCCTTATACAACTGGAAAACTACTATAAAATAACCACCATAGGACTGCAAAAATATCTACTTCAGAAGGAAGGAAACCTGATCCAGATAGCGGCAAAACAAGAGCAAAACAAAAAACTGTTCTCAGTATTTAAGGAAGCTGACAAATACAAACAAGAAATCATACCACCTAATAAATATGAAGAAGAAGAAGATGAAGAAACAACAAAAGCTATAAAACAAATGAAATGCAAACTAAAAATAGAACAGCAACGAACCATGATAAAACGATGGCAAGAAAAGCCCCTTCATGGTAAATACTGGACTAAACTAAACGCAAAAGAAATAGACAAAGAAAAATCCCAGCAATGGTTGAGAAGCTCAGGACTCAAAGCAGAAACAGAGGGATTTTTAATTGCAGCACAAGACCAAAGCCTCCCCACCAGAAATTACCAAAAACATGTAATGAAGAGAAATATTACAAGTAACTGCAGAATATGTGGAGATGGACAAGAAACAATAAATCATATTATCTCTAGCTGCCCAGTCTTGGCTAAGAAGGAATATATTCACAGACATGACAGAGTTGGAACCTACATACATTGGAAGCTATGCCAACATTATGGAATAACAACAGAAAAAAGATGGTATAGGCACACACCAGAAAAGGTCACAGAAAACGAGAAAGCAACCATACTCTGGGATATGCCGATACACACAGATAGAGAAATTAAGGCCAACAGACCAGATATAGTTGTCAGAGATCATGAAGAAAAAAAATGCTTTCTAATTGATGTATCAATACCGGCTGATGACAACGTGTCTCTAAAAGAAATGGAGAAACTCTCAAAATACAAAGACCTGGAAATAGAGGTAACTAGAATGTGGAATCTGAAAACAGAAACAATTCCTATCATAGTAGGTGCATTAGGCATGATAAAAAAATATTCAGACAAATACATAACAAAAACACCAGGACTTACAAACACATATAACATACAGAAAATTGCACTACTAGGCACTGCACACATCCTACGCAGAACACTTTCCATACAATAACCATCAGAGCATCACAACAAATCACAGCACATACCCAAGGCACACAGAGCTGCGCTCGGTAGTGAAGTGAAAGCACGCTATAAAAATAAAACTACTGAACGATAATAATAATAATATAATAATAATAATAATAATAATATAATAATAATAATAATAATAATAATAATGATAATAATAATAATAAGCTATAGCTACAATATCCTTAACTGGGCACTAAATGAACTAACCTAAATAGACAGGAATACCAGAAAAATAATACCAGGCTCTAGGATGCACCACCCACAATCTGACAGAGAAAGGTTATATATACAACGTATAGAAGGTGGTAGAGGCCTTATACAGCTAGAAAACTATTACAAATAACCACCATTGGACGGCAAAAATACCTACTTCAGAAGCAAGGAAATCTAATGCAAATAGCCACAGGAAACGAACAAAAAAAAACTGTTTACATATTTAAGGAAGCTGACAAATAAGTCATACTACCTAACAAATATGTGGAAGAAGAAACAACAAAAGTGGTAAAACACATGAAATGCAAACTAAAACTAGAAGAACAACGGACCATGATAAATCAATGGCAAAAAGCCCCTTTCATGGCAAATACTGGATTAAACTAAATGTAAAAGAAATAGACAAAGCAAAATCAAGTACGTTTATACGTATGTCAACAAAGGTTGCGACACACCAATATTTGGCCTTCAACAAGAACGCTGCTGGGTTAAGGGGACTTACTATCAGGTGTGACGGTACATAAGTAGGAACGAAGTTATCTTTGGCTTTCCACTTCACAAGCGACATCCCACCTTCCATCAGTTCACCTGGAAAAGGGTCACTGGGTGTACATCACCGACGTTAATGCTTCTCTGTTGGCAGAAGAACCAAGGGACACAACACTCACCGCATTATTTAAGGTTTGTCAAGATGACTCATTCGTTCAAACCTTGCTGTATGAACAGATTCCATCCTATTATACCTGGAATTGAAAAAATGCCTCCGAAAAAAGCAGATCAAGATGTTCATTGTTACCCCGGCATTAAGTTTGATAATTGCCTTGGGCGATTTACACAGTACATCCCAGTCAACACGAGTGTCTCTAACGTCGTCTACTACTAGAAGAGGTCAGAGGGCCAACGACTTTCCTGGCCCTCATTCAGTTGATGGTTATGTCTGCGCAACGTACAGAGACGCCTGAATGCGACAAGGTCTATTAAAAGACCGTGTACAGTAGAATGCAACTTTAGGAGACTCTGCTGAATCGAAACCACCTAAAAGTCTCAGGGCACTATATGCTGTATTGCTATAGACATACAAACTGTGCGAGTTTTCCTCGTTATTGCTCAAGTAGAGAAATGACCTCGGTGAAGACATTAAGCCTCAAGTTTCACTGCTCTATGCTGATATAGAGGGCATCAACGATGAAGTCTACAAGAGAGATCTGATTGACGTCGAAGACAGAATTAATACTCCGGGTGGAAATGAATTACCCACATATGACCTGCCAGGAGCACCGAGGGACAAGAAAAACATTTGTTACAACGCTCTACCTTGCAGGATTCAGGGAGCACCAAGATATTGCGGCAGTTCATGGATTGCAGATATTTTTGTTGCCCGGAGGCAGAACAATACACTCGACATTTAAGCTACCTCTCAATTTAGAAGCATCTGAGATGCCTTCATGCAACATGAGCAAAAGCTCAGACCAGGAACCGGTCCTTAGAATGTGTGACCTCATCGTCTGTGCGAGTGCACCGTGGCTCACAAGGGATCTCTAGAAACATTAGATATATCAGTCTCCAGTGGGAGTTGTAATGCTTCTGTTCTCGGTTGATTTCAAGCAGATCCTTCTTGTCATTCCCAAAGGCACTAGAACAGATAAGATCCAAGCGAGTGTGAAGTTCTGGCCTCTGTGTCATCTTGTTACGATCCTGACTCTGACCACTAACGTGCGAGCTCAACTTCATACTGACCAAATGTCCGCAACATTTGAACAGGATATTTTGACACTTGGCGATGGCAAGGTGCCCCTAGACGCCGCATGATGATGACCTCAAAGACAAAGTATTTCATAACCTTACAGAAAATTACCAAAACCACAATTGGTCACAGAGCAATATTGTCTCCAAAAAACGTCGCTGTTAATAAACATAACGAACAGCTGATGATTATCTTCACACTTATAAATCACTTGGTCCAATTCCAGAATTTATTCACCAATATTTATCCACCAAACTTTATCAATTCTTTGGAGACTGACGGACTACTTCCACACTTATTACCATTTAAAGTTGGAACTCCTGTATGCTGCACCGAAATCTAGAACCGCCACGACCTTTCAATGGGACAAGACTGGTAGTAAAGAAAATGTTGCCACAGTTTATCGAGGCAATAATTTATGGATGTAGAAAATGTGATGACGTTTTCATTGCAAGAATTCCATTTATCCCATCAGGAGAAGAAATTTCCCATTTCATTCAGAAAACTGCAGATCCGTCTTCGTTTCAATTTTCCGATGTCAACTAATAAATCCCAGGATCAGGCCGTCTGTGACTGGCATATTCTTCGACGAGTCCTTTTTTCCGAACAACTGTATGTTGGCTGCACAATAGTGGGAGACAAAACAAACAACTTTACATACGCTCAAGAAAAACAAGGAACATTGTTTACAATGAGGTTTTATAATCACAACAGCATGAACGAAGACACGTGATCACATTTTCTTTACCAAACCTTATGTGCTTTTATGTATGTATGCCTGTATCTGTCTATCTATCTATCTAATCTATCTATCTATCTATCGATATATATATATATATATATATATATATATAAATGAATAATTATTGAATAATTATTGCGGCATTTACTGTTAAATTAGCAGTTCGTACATGTGCTTTTATTTCGTTAATCGATTAACACATTATAACATTTAATAGAGGTAATCTTGCTATAGAAAAATATCGTTCAGAGGGTGCAAGGTCAGGTGAGTATTGGGATGGGGGGAGGAGTTCATAGCCGCACGCCTGTGCTTCTGATCTGGCGACACGCAACTTGTGGACCGGAGCGTTGTCCTGCAGGAGGAGGATGCCTTTGCTGATCTTGCCCCACCTCTAGATTTTGATAGCTTCTCTTAATTTTCTCAAAAGTGAAGCATAATAGGCTCCTGTAATTGTGGTACCCTTTGCCAGGAAATCTGTCATCACTACTCCGTCCTGGTCCCAGAAGACTGTCAGCATGACCTTGCCAGCGGAGGGCTGCACCTTTGCCTTCTTTGGAGGAGGTGAGTCACGGTGTTCCCACTGCATTGACTCGGCTTTGGTCTCTGGATCATAGTGATTGACCCAGGTTTCATCCTGTGTAATCAGTCTTTTGAAAAATTTTGACTCATCTTGGCACATCTCCAAATTCATCCTCGAGCACTCGATGCGTTCTTGCTTCTGGAAAGGTGTGAGCAGCCTGGGAATCCATCTGGCAGACACCTTTTGCATATGCAAATGGTCATGAATGATAGTTTCCACTGACCTGGTACTAATCTTGACCTCATGGGCTATTTAGCAAATAGTTATGCGTCGATCTTCCAAGATGGCAGCCTCAACTTGACGGACAGATGCCTCATCAATGGCAGAAAGGGGGCGACCAGATTTGGGAGCTGTTTCCACAGAGTTCCGACCATGTTTGAATTCACGATTCCAGCGTTTTACAAGGTCATATGATGGGGCACCATCACCATAAGTTACTTTCATTTCATCAAAAGTCTCCCGTGGTGTGCGTCCTTTCAAATACAAAAACCGGATCACTGCTCGACACTCAACAGGCTCCATTTCACACTTGCCTCAGTTCAAACACCTGTAAATCATAAACCAGAATTAGTTCAGAGCTGTAGTTTTTCATTTAATCTATAGAGATATAAATAATTGCATTTGCAAAATTTCAGCTAGATCAAACAATTGCAAGTGGGTCAGGGGCATTACTTATTGAACGCCCCTCGTATATATATATATAATATATATATATATATATATATATAAATGAATAATTATGGAATAATTATTGTGGCATTTACTGTTAAATCAGCAGTTCGTACATGTGCTTCTATTTCTTTAATCGATTAACACAATATAACATTTTATAGAGGTAATCTTTCTATAGAAAAATATAGTTTACGAGATATTATACGAACATGAAAACGACGACGACAACGTGACATTTTCTATATGAGTGTGTATATGTGTGATATGTGTGAGTGTGAATGTGTACGAGTCTCAGAGTGTGTGCATTTCCGTGTTCGGCGTCAATGTCATACTTCGTATATGAGTGTCTATGTGTGTATGAGCGCATCATTATGTATATCCCTGTGACTGTGTGTGTTTTCACGTTAGATATAACTTTAAAGATGGACACACATATCCACACATACATATGTGTATGTGTCTATGACATGCGGGAATATATGTCTGTATGTGTCTCTCTTACTATATGAATATCATGGTCCCAATACGTTTTTAATTTCTCACCTAATGCGGGCCCGGAGCAATGTCTTGCACTGGTTCTTTATTACGTGTCAAAAAGTGAAATAATAACATCTATATTGTGAAATAATATTGTTTCCATTTTTATTCTTCTAATGTGATAACACCATTCACTTTCAATTTTCAATTTTCATGCGATAACATTAAGGTCCTCTTAGTTTATATATTTGCAGTACAATTGCCAGTTAATAATTATCGTAGCAGTTGCAACGTTCCAAGTCATTTACAGTAACATACGAACCCTTAAATTGAGGGTGCTTAATCTTTAGTGGTTCAGCAAAAGACAACGATATAATCAGTACTGGGCTTACAAAGAATAAATACTGTGGTCGATTTATTTGATTAAAGGTAGTGCTCCAGCATGTCCGCACTCACATGACGGAAACGAGTGAAACAATAAATAAACCACGCCATCCTAGTCTGGAGCAACGCCAGGTATCTCAGCTAATATATATACAAGCGTTGGACAAAATAATAGAAAAACCTAACATCTTAGCATCATAAGTTTGAAATATCTATAAAACTGTGAAGAGCTTGTTGATTTTTATATCTTTTGATTTCATATTAGTGTTGCCTAATATGTTTTGCTAAAAGAGTTGTTTCTTTTCAGATATCATCAGAAAAATGAAAGTAAACTTGATTAAAAGCATTTAGAATGGAGTAAAAACCTACAGAATTGACCCTAGAGCAGCTGAAAAAGTTATTTTCTCGGATGATTCATCCTTTATCTTATTTCCGACCACCGGCTGAGTACACGTGTGGAGACAACCAAAATAAACATTTGACCCAGACTGCCTTCTTCCAACTGTTAAACATGGATGAGGATCTGTGATGATCTGGCGTGGGTGCTATATATTGGACTTCTGCAAGACCAATGGTTTCTCTTTATGGTAGAATTAATAGTCAAGGCAATTTAAGCATTTCATTTGATCAAATTCAATCTATGGTTGCGGAACTGTTTCTGGAGGGAAACGCAATGTTTCAGGATGACAATGCACCAATTAACACAGCTCAAGTGTTTACTGAAGTTGAACATCTGGCCACCACAGTCCCCAGATCTCAATATTATTGAACATTTTTGGTGCATTTTAGAAAAACAAGTAAAGAGTCGATATATTCTACCATCAACATTACAAGAACTGGAGACTCTTTAGCTGAATAATGTACAAAATTTCCTTTGGAAACAATTCAAACTTTGTATGAATTCATACCTAGTAGAATTCAAGTTGGTAATTACTGCGAAAGGCTGTCCTATACAAATTTAAGATAAATTTTTTCGAAATTTTAAGGTGTTCCCATTACTTTGGGCAAACCCTGTGTATGTATGTATGTATGTATGTATGTATGTATGTATGTATGTATGTATGTATGTGTGTGTATATTTACACACACACACACACATACACATACATATATATATATATATTGAGTTTGCAACTTCATCATGTGGAGTATTATTTTTTTAATCCAGATATCATCTGGTTTTATCAAATGTATTGAAAGAAAGTTCTGCAACATATTTGGATAAACCAATAATGTGTAAAGTAAATGAAAGAAAATAAAGAAATATATTGGAAACTTAGTTAATTTTATTTGTGTTACGATGAAGAAAGTAATACATAAAATATTTGAAATTAAAAGAAACAGAATCAGCAAAAGAAATAATTATAGAAGAATCCTACATATGTTTCAATCCTGCCATTATATTTAGATCATCTCCATTCGAGCGATGATACATGTAAAATAACCCCATATTATGCCTGGATATCCACAGGGAAGATGTTTACTTTCTGGTAGTGAGCAACGAAATAAGTAATAAATAACATATATTCAAATAACGAAAGAACAAATATTCAAATAACGTAAGCAATAATTCATTAGGACGCCGAGGTCCTGTGGAGTGATATTATCAAATGAAATCTTGCTAAAATACTATAATAGATTTGACAAAATAAGTATTATATAGTAAAATAACTATTAGTTATTTTGCATTTCAATGTACTCTTGTATAAATTTCCTTATTCAGAGAAAAATTGTTGTTTACATACTTTGGAGAGGAATTTAAATATTTATGCGCAAAAAATTTAATAAGGTTATAGAAAGAAAACAAGAAAACATTTTATGAGGGGCGAAAAATAATGAATTGTAACAAAATGGGAGAAAAGTGGAGAAGAAAAACACATGAATTTTTTATGTCGGGTATAAGATACAAAAAGATTAGGATATGAAAGAGGAAAAAGGGAAATGCTATGATATATTGTATGCTACGATAATATTTTTGAATGTATTTCGGACAAAAGTTATAATAACTATTATTATTTAGCATTTCGGTGTACTAAGTTATACTTTCTATTGTTCTAAGAAAAGTAGCATGTATATAAAAAAATTATAGTGCACTGACATGTGAGAGAATTTATATTTTTATACGAAATAAAATGTTTAATATGAGGTAGATTTTATAATCCGTTAGATTTTTCTAAAGTATAACTTTAATAACTAGCAAACTCCCTTTCATCGTGTAGTCAAACATTTTTTACTCTACGATTTTCCCATGATATAAAAAATATAATTTGTTTTACTAGTGAATTACATATATATAAGATTTGTGGATAATATCGATATATATATATATATATATATATATATATATATATACATGGAGCTGTGGAAGTTTGTTTATAAGATTTTAGAAAATAAATGATAATAAGTCCTAGTAATATTGGAGATTCTTTTATGCTTATTTCTTTTGTTGATTCTATGCCTTTTCATTTCAAATATTTTATGTATGACTTTATACATCGAGATACAAATGAATGTAACAAAGTATCCACTATATTACTGCTCCATTTCCTTTTAGTAAAAGCTGACCAGAAGAGAATAAATGCATTCGAGCTTTGGTGTTGGAGAAGACTTTTGCGGATTCCATGGACAGCGAGGCTCACCAATGGAAAAGTTCTTAAGAAGATAAGGCCGAAAATGTCGCTAGAAGCTAGGATCGCCAAGCATAGATTGGCATATTTTGGTTATATTATGCGGAGAAAATCCCTGGAGAAGGACATCATGCTCCGAATGGTCAGTGGCAAAAGAGGAAGAGGTCGACCAAGAACTCGCTGGCTTGAACCCATCAAGAGTGATAGCGGAATGGACATATCCAATCTGAAAGAAGCGGCCCATGATAGAACTGACTGGAGAACACTGATCCAACGAGTGACTGAGAGTCGACTTCGACTGAGCGGATACAGAGATACACACATGCACACATACACACACATGTATATATTGCTTTATATATTTTTCAGGAATGAAAATGCATGTACTCTACAACCTACTGCGGGTTTTCACCATTATATTTCTCGTGACGTTGGAGATTGGCGAATCGAACCATGCAAGTTATTATGGAAAAATGAGCAAGATAGCGTGCCTGGATAACTGGTTGATTGGAACTCAAACCGCACGTTCACTCATAGATTGCGCATCAAGTTGTATAATGACTAATATGTGTGGTTTTTTTAGTTATTGTAAGGGCACATACAAAATGCATAAATCTCTTGACGAGAGGCCTCCTTACAAGTCTGGATGCGACTGTGTATCTTAGTTAATACTAGATAGAAACGGTGAGTAACGTGTTTTTGTGGGTTTTGTATTTCATTTCCACCATCATCACAATGCATTGTATCTGACCACCTGAATACTAGGTGCGTCTTTTATCATGTAAGGTCTCATTGCTGGTTAAAATCGTAACATTATCTTACTAATACGGGTATTTCTTAAACGTATTTAACATCACGATGCCAATCTTTTTTCTTTTTACAAAGAAATTAATGCATGCAAGAATTTACTAATGTAGCACTCACACATAGATAGTCCAATATCTTAGATAGTCCAATATATCATTAGAAAATCATGTAATTTTAATAACCACATTTTTTTAACGAATATGCCAGAGTAAATTAATTAGTCGTTAGCAGTTTGGTTTTGCATTGAAAATGTAAAATTATTGAGTAAGTTATTTGGATATATATATGAAAGAAGGTTTGAAATGCAATTTTAAAAGATGTTTATTTACTTGATCGATTTCACTTTTTTAGAAAAAGATTGTCGAAAGTAACATGTAAAATCTTTGTTGTGTTAGGTACTGGTTGTAACAAAATATTACAATACATATATACATTCTTTGATAATAATAAGAACGTGTTAAAAACAGTTAACAAGGGAAAACCTTGAGAAAATATTAAAAAAATTTGACAAGTATATATATATATATATGTATGTATGTATGTATAGGAGGAGACACCCTTCGGTCACGAAAGACCATGGAATTGCACCTAGAGAGTTACCCTTGAGGCACAAGTCCCGCAAGGTTGTTTGCGGACGGCCAGCAGTCGCCCATGCATACCCGCTTCCTCTCTCCACATAACTGATGTTATCCACGGGAAAGGCAAAGGTGAGTTAACTGGAGCAACGTGAAATAAAATGTCTTGCTCAAGAACACAACACGCAGCCCAGTCCGAGAATCGAACTCGCAATCACACGATCGTAACCTCGATGCTCTAAGCACTGAGCCATGCGCCTTTACACAAACACACCCACACCCACATACACACACAAACACGCATATATATATATATATATATATATATGTATTGTGTGTGTATTTGTTTGTTTGAGCGTGTGTCTATGTATGTGTGTATGATAGTTTATATGGAAATTATAA
The DNA here is from genome assembly GCF_006345805.1 of Octopus sinensis. Lineage (NCBI taxonomy): Eukaryota > Metazoa > Mollusca > Cephalopoda > Octopoda > Octopodidae > Octopus > Octopus sinensis. Next base: position 72,469,796 of record NC_043004.1, on the reverse strand, counting down.
ACAGTTTGTCGAAAACTGAAATGATCATAATTTCAGAGCAATAAAATCTCCATCTATTCTCTTACTGGTTCCAACCATTTACTCGTTGTAAATAATTAGTAGGAGTAAAGCATATTTTATAATCATATGTTGGTTTTCATACGTGAAGTTGGTTGATTAATACTGTCTCAAATATGTGGGCGGTGAGTGATGAAATCGATAGAGTGGCGAACAAATTACATTGCGATATTTAGTTACCGTTACATACATTTCAGAAAGCCAAACCCACCAATTTCCTCTTAATGCCTTATCCACTAGGAGTCGATAAATGAATTACTAACAAAATACTGAGGTCATTTTAAAGAATTCTATCTTTTATTTCAAGACGTGGCTTTGTGTCCACGTTAGAAATGAATACTGGGCCAAATATTTCCTCCTAAATCGTCAAAGAATATCATTCACATAAAACAAAGCGCACAATGCCCGGAGTTGTGTTTGTCTACTTCATTAAATAATATACCACTAATTCCAATGAATTACTGAACTAGTTATGATTATAGGACATTTCCTGGAGTATATGCTTTATATTGACGAACAGAATATGTATCTTTCTGTTGTTCAGTTCACATTATTCTTTAGTATAAAAGAGACGTGTCACTCATAGCATGCACTATGGTTTTAGTTTTTCATCACCTTCACAGTATAGATACATTCGTCACTAAACCTTAATATTTTACGCACAAGCATAATCCATACCTAACACTAGTTCTACACTGCTTCCCTAAACAACAACCAAGTAAACATCACTAAGATATTAAGACTATATTTATCAAGTATTGAACCCAAACACTACCCTAACAGCATATAGGTAAGCAACGAAATTTCGACTCACAGCTATCTCTTTTTCATCTTCGATGACTTCACGGTATTTACTAACATTGAGTGATGATATAATTGTGCGTATTTTATACGTTTTGTGCAGATCCATAAATTATTATACATCACGCTTTACTCTATGAATCATATGGTACTTTGTACATACGCACACATACACACATACATGCAAAACTCTTATCCACTGATGTGGTGTTGAGCACTCATTCTCATTGTTCGATATTAACTTATTTTGTATTTAATTTTATCCTTTAATCTCGGTTTCGTCCATTTAAACATTTTCAACTAAGTGTAAAATAAGAAAAACAATTAAGTTGGAGAAAACAAATTAAGTGAAATGTTTTGTAGATATTTCCACAGTCTTTAAATAGCTAAATATTTCCAAAGTCTTCAGATAGTCTGCCCCAGTTTCTGTTCCTTTCTGCAATATAATTGTTTTTTCTTATTTTACTCTTAGTTAACAAATTCTAAAAGAAGGAAACTGTACTAAAATGTATTTCGTGATAAAATCATTTTAGCATTTTCTACATTGTCTTATTTTCCTCACGCATATCAACCCGTATTTTACGTTTCTACATTCCATATATATATATATATATATATATATATATATATATATATATATATATATGTATTTAATTTTATTTATTAGGGAATAAAAATTCCGGCATAATAGGTGTTCAAATTATTCTCAATGAAGAAATATATATCTTCATTTATAGATAGTAGGCTCATTCATCTCACCATATATAAAATAATTTTTATTTTAAATACTTACTATTTTATAACTTGGCTACACGTGTTTCATGAGGTACATTTCCTGGTTCCTAAGCCACTCCGTGTTTTGCTGGAACCCTTCTTAAAATGTAACCCCAATCATCAGGCCCTTATATCACTTTGTCATCGTTTAATACTATAAACTATATGTAATTTTTTAAAATCCATAAGTATGTGTAAAATAGGTACGTGTAAATCAGGCTCGCTGGACCCTACAGTACAAGCCATAAGTCAGATAAAAATTCAAATAAAAAATTACAAAAAGAAAAGCAAATAAAATAAGAAATGAAAATGCGAACACAATACGAAGGGTTTACAAAATCTATGTTAGTAATATATAGGGTTAAAAATAAAATATAGACTTTTGATAAAATGATATAAAATGAAAGGAATGGCAAAAAAAGTATATACGACTAAAAATAAAAGGAATGGCAAGAAAAATATATACAAATAAAAGGAATGGCAAGAAAAATATATACGAATAAAAATAAAAGGGATGGCAGGAAAAATGTATACGAATAAAAATAAATACTACTAAACATGGAGGCAATGACAAATAAAGATTTTCGAATAAAGCTATTGTACTAATTACGAACTGTAAAATTTACAAATGATACGAATGAGAACTTTTAAAAATTTACAAAATAAAAATAACTTGATGGTATCGTAAGGAAAATATACAATTCACCGACGGCACCATTATCCTACAAGGTGTTAATTATGGCTTGACATTGCAAAGTCCAGCGAAGTACTCACAACCCACATTCCTGCTCCTTCTAAATTATTATTTAATTATCATATTTCTAAATAGTGGTCTACGCAACTACAAAAATGCATCATGGGAACATTACTTTTTTTCTTCGTATTATTCCGTATTATTCCGCATTTTAATCACTCACTACAATTCATCCTCACATCTAATGGTAAGTTATTACATTCATATTAAATAATAATAGTATTAACAATACTTTCTCTAAAATTTAGAGTTAGGCGCTATTAATTAGGCATTTCAGTCTATGTTTACATTTAATTTTTTGTTCCTCCTGCATTAAGAAGCTCCGGTTTACTCATTAACATCTCTTCTATGAATTCATGGGTACATAATAGACATGACCTATTTCCAATTCTATAAGATTTAGCTTTACATATTATCTCCCATTTTAATTTATAATTAAGATATTTTATTTAAAATCTTCATGAAAGTTTGCACCAAAAGCTGGTCTGTTCCTTTACATTTAAAGTTTTATTATTCATTATTCATGCAGAAAGAAACAGGGTGAAAATATATGACATGACCAGATACTCGTTTAAATTAAGTACCCTTTATACATTTTGGGATGATTGGCCTGTCGACAAGGTGATAATTTTTCAAAATTTCCAAATTATTTTCATTTCGTAAAGCAGTCAACTTAACAGTCATCTCGCTATGTATTGAAGAATGTAACTTTTATGTGTTGTTCATGTCGTTACTGCAATGGCGTGTGTAATTTCGTTTCTTCACTTTGTTCAGTTCGTTGCTGTTTAAATCCTGTTGGCAAACATGCTTCGGTTTTAATACGTGTCTTATTTTCTTTTATATCTTTCTATGACAATTGCTTGCATAGTGATCTAAATGCACACACACATACACAGACAGGTAGGCTCAAAACACACACACACTCATACGCACACAAGCACAGACACATACCCATATATTCGAGCATACACACACATCCACAAGCATTCTTGTTTTGTTAGACATAAATGCGTACTTAGAAAGAAGTTCAAGTTGCGAGGAAACAACCAAATCTAGAAAAAAAAACAGAAATTAACTTTCTACTGGGTTCTGTTTCCTGAGAAACAATATCTTGGAAAAACTATACGATTAGAACATCTTCCAACCTTTGTCATCTACCAGGGAGAATATTTAGGGTAAAAGGAAAAATACAACAGTAGATGAGAGGCCAAATCGTTCGACCTGTAGAGTTTTGCTTTTGAATATTTGTGTTCAAATACCGTCGGTGTCAAACTTGTCTTTCCTTCTTTCAAAATTGATGAAATAGAGTACCAGTCTAGTACTGGAGTCGATGGAATCGACTACCCCCACACGAGGCTAGTGAATTTGCAAAATCGAAAGAGCGTCGGACAAAATGATTTGTGGCATTTCGTACGGTTCTCTACCGTACTGCACACACTCGTGTATCGTCTGCAATCGACGCTACTGTAATTGGAAATGGTTTTATCAAATTCGAAAGGATGAATCAGTAAATTGACTTCGCTAGGGTTGAGATTCTAAAGCTAGAGAACCGTATGAAATGTTATAATATATTTTCTCTGACTGTCTTCATCTTTTCTCAGATATTATTATGACGACGTTCGTGTGTGCGAAAGATTGTAGGATTAGTATTACCCAAATAAATATTCGTATATAGTTATCTACAATGAACTTTCGCAGAATTAATTTGTTCACCCAGAATGTATTCTGTACCACACCAAACGTCGATACGATAATATACTAATAGCGTAATACAAGACTAACGATCAACGCTGAGGATTGCCCGACATCGACTGCCGACAGTCAATTGTTGACAGTTCACACAGTTTCTTTATTTCATTGAAAAACACCAAATCACTTTTGGTCACGTGGGGATGGTCATGATGCTTCTCCAACAGTATACATGAATCTATGTATCGATGGTTTATGCATATTATAGAAAGGATCCATATCTTCTCCGTACTGTGTTTCCACCTTATTACAGTAATGGGGATAAAACCACTGCTAATCAGGGATTGAAAATAATAATTTCCAGAAATATATTTTCATATCCATTCACTATTATTCTGTGAATCGTGGTTCAAAGAATAAAAACAAAGAATCTGTCCTACAGACACACTTGAATTTACACAATTTAAGTCAAACGTTAGTAATTTATTGTCCATTTCCACCTCTTATACATTGAAGAAAAATGCACGCATATCTTTTTCCAGAATCTTCTCTCTCTTAAGGCTTCCACTAAATATTTCTCTTGTCCTTACTCTCATACAATAGTCTTTCTCCATTTCCTCATTGTCACTCTCCACCTCTCACTTGCCGTCTGATGACCAGTCCATCTGTACCCATACTTTTCTCTCCATCTGCCTCACTCCCCCTCCCTTTCTCAACCTCTCTCATTTTCGCCTTTCTTGTCAAATTTCTATTTGATTTCAATCAACATTTTATTTGCAGGTAAAGCTCATCTTGAGAAAAAATAATACTGAAATACTCTCATTAACTTTCAATGCAAAAAATATAAGTAACAAGAAATGGTTCAGTTCCATTCGGCTTCTTTCGACACCGTGGTTAGGAAATGTAACAGCAACCTACAAGTTGTTTGGTAGGTATATATAAACATTCTATTTATTTGCACTATAGATATTCGTTGCTGGTAACTATGAATTCTCGTCTAGGCAGTTGCAAGTTTTGGAAGAAGGTTACAGTCGACTATAATACATCGATCTCAGTAATCAACTAGTATTATTTTATGGACAATGATATCAGGCATTTTCTTTATCACATGACATTATAAATGAACAATCTGGTGTATTTATTTCAATGCCCTACCAATGTATATAGTATGTTTCTCTGCCGTATGTGTTAAGGAGGCAAGTAATGAAAACAAGATTGACAGAAAAAGGCAAATGAAATGATGATGATAATAGTAATAATAATAATAATAATAATAATAATAATAATAATAATAGCACCAACCCTTATAAAATTGATAGGGCACTCTATGAATAAATGGCAAACAGTGCTACAGCTCCAAACAAAAGAGGGACTCATGAAAACCAAAGACATTCCCATTAGAAGAAGAATATTCCAGGGAGACACGCTCTCTCCACTCCTTTTCTGCTTGGCATTGTCACCTCTATCTGATATGCTAAATAGAACTGGATGCGGATATAAATGTTACGGCAAAACGATCAGCCACCTTCTATATATGGATGACCTAAAACTATACGCTGCAAATGACAAACAGCTGGAAACACTATTAAAGACAGTTCATGGATTTACCAAAGAAATAGATATGAAAGTTGGATTAGAAAAATGCGCCAAAGTAACCCTGAAAAGAGGAAAACTAGTTAAGAGTAGCAACATCACACTAGATAAAACCAATGGAATAAAAGAATTAGACCAAAGCCAAACTTACAAATACTTAGGAATCCATGAACTAGATAAGACACAACACACACAAATGAAAGAGAAAATAAAAAAAGAATATTATAGACGAGTTAGATCAATACTAAAAACAGAGCTCAATGCTAAAAACAAGATAATAGGCATTAACACTTTAGCTGTCCCAGTTATAAGTTACAGCTACAATATCCTTAACTGGACACTAAATGAACTGACTAAAATAGATAGGAAAACAAGAAAAATAATGACAGGATCTAGGATGCATCACCCAAAATCTGACATAGAAAGACTATATATACAACGTATAGAAGGTGGTAGAGGCCTTATACAACTGGAAAACTACTATAAAATAACCACCATAGGACTGCAAAAATATCTACTTCAGAAGGAAGGAAAACTGATAAAATAGCGGCAAAACACGAGCAAAACAAAAAACTGTTCTCAGTATTTAAGGAAGCTGACAAATACAAACAAGAAATCATACCACCTAATAAATATGAAGAAGAAGAAGAAGCAGAAGAAGAAGAAGAAGAAGAAGAAGAAGAAGAAGAAGAAGAAGAAGAAGAAGAAGAAGAAGAAGAAGAAGAAGAAACAACAAAAGCTATAAAACAAATGAAATCCAAACTAAAAACAGAACAGCAACGGACCATGATAAAACGATGGCAAGAAAATCCCCTTCATGGTAAATACTGGACTAAACTAAACGCAAAAGAAATAGACAAAGAAAAATCCCAGCAATGGTTGAGAAGCTCAGGAATCAAAGCAGAAACAGAGAGATTTTTAATTGCAGCACAAAACCAGAGCCTCCCCATCAGAAATTACTAAAAACATGTAATGAAAAGAAATATAACAAGTAACTGCAGAATATGTGGAGATGGACAATAAAACAATAAATTATATTATCTCTGGCTGCCCAGAGTTGGAACCTACATACAGAGTTGGAACCTACATACACTGGAAGCTATGCCAACATTATGGAATAACAACACAAAAAAGATGGTATAGGCACACACCAGAAAAGGTCACGGAAAACGAGAAAGCAACCATACTCTGGGATATGCCGATACACACAGATAGAGAAATTAAGGCCAACAGACCAGATATAGTTGTCAGAGATCATGAAGAAAAAAATGCTTTCTAATTGATGTATCAATACCGGCAGATGACAACGTGTCTCTAAAAGAAATGGAGAA
>NC_043004.1:72450297-72457797 GCF_006345805.1 Octopus sinensis | reverse complement strand
ATACGTATTGACTCTCGAGCCACTACTGCGGAAGCTGTCGACTCTGAGTGGCATCCCGTGAGAACTGGGACGCGGGACGAGCGAGTCTGCATACGCGGACGACGTCACCGTCATAGTGTCAAGCCACGAGCACATCGAGCTGGTCGGCGAGACACTGAAAAACAACAAAACGGTGACTGGAGCGAAAATCAACCGGAAAAATCAGTGAGCTTGCGGCTCGGCACCTGGAGAAGCAAGCCCATGCCGTCCACCAGCGCCTCCGTCGTGGGACGCTGGATGGACGGCCCGGTCGAGTTGCTCGGGGTTTGGTTCGGTCCGGACCTCCAAATAGAGAAGAACTGGAACGAGATAACGAGTAGGGTGGTCACTCTCGCCTGGCAATGGGCCAGGAGGAAACTGTCCTTAAAGGTCGGGCGGAGGTGGCGAACACGTACATCGCGTCATCATCTACAACCGCCTGACCGTCGTACCTTGTCCCGATCCTACCATCACCAAACTAGAACGCATTTTCTTCCGCTTCTTGTGGAAAGGATGCGTACCGATGGTCAGGCGATCCATTTGCTGTCAACACCCATTAAAAGGAGGGCTGGGCATGCCGTGGTTGATGATGCGCAGACACGCGCTGAGACTGCGACATCTCCAGCTCTATGTAGACGACGGTGAACAGGTGTGGTCGCCGTTTGTGAGGCACGCCTTCCCGCAGCTCGTGTCCATGACCGAACTGCAGTCGTGGATCGAAAAGATGCCGAAGAAATGCGAATGGCACCGCGAGTGTCGCGTTGCTCTCAAGCAACTATGCTGTCCCGGGTCGACCTTGAGTGACTTCAACACAACCAAAGCATTCTATAGAGGATTAGTGGAGGGGAGGTACGACGTCGATCTTGGGGCGAACCTGGGCGGCGACGAGGAATACCTGACCCGCCTTTTTGAGACGACTTTCGGGCCGGGACCTATGGACAACTTCCAGAGACCCCTGGCCTGGCAGTGCTACCGAGAAGCGCTACTCATTCGGGATAAGCTCTATAGGCATGGCTCGAGAAACACAGGGTCGACCTGCCCGAGATGCGGTCAGAGCGACGAAACCGTTCTGCACGCACTCGTGCAGTGTCCAACAATCTCCGACCTGTGGACTTATGTCGAACGACTACTGTCACGTGTGGGACGTGTCGGTTTATCAGCCGAGTCTATCGTTAATATCGTCACGCCTCCTTGCTTCAAACGAGAAGGAAGAGCTATTTTTATCTTATTGTGGCTATGGCAAAAGAATGTATCTGGTGGACGCGCCTGAAAGGATTAGAAACAAACACTTTCCTCTCTGGTCAATTTTTCATCAACTTCTTCAAGCATCACTTGGAAAGGAAAGTGAGAGTAGAGAGGCAAGTTTTGTCAAGTGAATGTTTTAAAAAAAGATGGGTGAATGTAGCAAGAATGGCACGTATGAATAACGAAGCCACCTTCAGTATGATCCTATGAAGGGTAAAAATTTAATACAGAGTTACTTATTTGTAAAAAAAATGTAGCATGTGACTTCATTGACCGAGCTTACCGTGGTCTTTTCCGTAGGCTTTTCTTTCGACGGGTAAACCTCACCTGTCTTCCCCTTTACACTTTATATTGACATTTTTGTGATAACGATCCCTATTGATCGTTTTTTCCTTTTATTTCTACCCCCCTCCTTTTTTTGCTTTTGCTTTCCTCTTTCTTTCCTTTTACGATCCTGTTTGATTGAAAACCAACCCCACTTTTTTATCCCTAAAAGAAAAGCTCTACATTGTAATTTGTCCCGTCTGTGTGCAGCCCTGTGTGGCTAATAAAGAAACATATTATATGGAACTTCATCAGAGTGAATACAAATATATTGAACTCAGAACGTAAAGACATACGAATTACCTATTTCTTTACACAGAGAGGACAAACAAGGACAGACAAACAGATAAAGTCGATTATATCGACCCCAGTGCGTAACTGATACTTATTTAATCGACCCCGAAAGGATGAAAGGCAAAGTCGACCTCGGCGGAATTTGAACTCAGAACGTAGCGGCAGACGAAATACCGCGAAGCATTTCGCACGGCGTGCTAACGTTTCTGCCAGTTCGCCGCCTTCAAAAATAATCTTTTCTACTCTAGGCACAAGGCCCGAAATTTTGGGGGAGGGGACCAGTCGATTAGCGCGACCCCAGTACGCAACTGGAACTTAATTTATTGCATTGCATCTTATTTACTTTTCAATATTATAATGAGTACAGGGATTATAAATAAAGCTCTATTTCTATTGTTATTCAAATGATCTGTCTTTTCGTTCTCTGTTTAATTGCTTGTTTTTTATCGACTTTGTAACATTATTAACTTCAATATCGCCTTCCTTTCTTACACGCTGGCGTGTGTCATTTTGTTATCATCTTCTATTTCAAGCTTGTATATTAATCAATGTACCCGTGCCTACACAAATAAACATTACATTTTCAAAGATTAATTTTCCCTACAGGTTAAAATATATCCTCTCTTATATTTGCGAACTTAAGAGAACTCTGCTTTCTTAACAAGCATTTCAATGCGCCATTTCCCAAAACATTATTAAACCATATGAAATATAAAGAGGCAGGATGTCACGGCGTCAACCCACAATGGATAATGTTTCATTATAGAAAATTATGTCGCTGAAATGAAATTCAATACTTAACCGGTGCTTCCCTGTGATTAAAGAGAAATAACACCAACCTCCGGGTCACCAGTAACCAAACTTAACCTCCAATTTTTTTATTTAATACGTATGAACCTGCAATAAACTGCAAACAACAACTAAAATATTGGGTCGTCCTATAAATAATGCGTTTTTTTTAATTGCATTAAATAAAAGTCGGAGAGGGACAGTATAAACCTATTGCATCGACGTGCTATAAAAGCAGGTAGAAATTTTACCTTGTCCTTATAAATAGTGGAAGTTTTGATGAGTGCAGTTCGATTTTCACAGTTAGTTTTCAAAACTATAATGTAAATGACAAAGGAACATATTCGGAATATTTTGCGTTATGGGTTCAATAAAGGTAACAACGCAACGGAAAGTGCGACGAATATTAATATGAAGATCGGGCAATAAGCTTAAGCCAGTGTCAACAGTGGTTCCAGAAATTCCGTGCCGGAAGCTACAGCCTAGAAGAAGAGAGCCTCCTTCTGGAAAAGCTGTACAGTTCGACGACGTCCTGCAAACCCTGGTGAAACAAAATTCCATCGAAAAACTTTCCATCGAAAACATTCAACCATTCATCGAAAACTGCGTGTCATCGGAAAAGTCAGCAAATTGGGTCAATGGTCTCCTCAAACATTTTCCCAGTCTAATCGCGCGAGAATGAATGTGTGCTCTTCTTTGTTGCCACGTCTCACGAATGAACCATTTTTGGACTGAAAAGTGACGGGAATTGGTTCTCTATAAAAATGTCAAAGCGCCGAAGACACTTGGCTAGGGAAAGGGAAACACCGGTATCCAGACTGACTAAGGTTTTCACCCACGTAAGGTGGTGTCATCAGTGTGGTGGTATATGAAAGGTTTAGTCCACTTCGAACTTTTAAATCCAAAGTAATGGATAAGGAAGATCTCCTGCGAGTAACTTGAGCGGCTTAAGTCAGCGCTAGAAGAAAACTGACTAACTTTACAAGTCGAAAGCTGCTCTTCCATTAAGGATAAAGCTCAGCCACATAGAACGACGATGACATTCAAAAGGCTGAAGAAGTTTGAACGGAAAACGATGCCACAACCACCAAGTTCGCCGGACATTGACCCATCTGATTATTCATCTTTTCCGCATTATTCGAAATCATTTGGACGGAAAAAGTAAGAATTCTGTGGACAAGGTCAGAACAGTACTAGAGGAGTATTTTTCATCAGGGACAAGTTAATATTGGAAGAAGGGCGTTGCAAGTCTACCACAGATGTAAAAACATTGAAGAAAGTGAAAAAGTATGTATTTTAGATTAAAATAGAACTTGGTGCATCTTAATTTTGAAAAACATATATTATTGGTATATCATTGGATATCTATCTTATGTCTCAAAACGTAGATTGGTACTGACTCTCCTCGTTTATTCCGTCTTTCGACTGGTTTCATTTTCATCCCACAGTGTCCAAAACCACCTTACTCCTCACACAGGCTTGGTAGGGTTAGCGAGATTTGATAACAGCTCGACCATGTCAAAGGTTGTACTGGATTACAGATATTTCCTTAATTGCAACATTGCCATTATAATTAAATGGCCTGTACATTTGTATTTTTAAATCGTAGATGCCGAAATATTGTTCAACGGATTTCACATGATATGGCACTCTTCTATTCATTTGTGTATAACTTCTGGATGAGTTACCTCGGTCCTCTATAGTCTTGACAAACAATGAAGTAGACTGACATGTAATTTTGAACCTGTGGAAGGCACGCTAGATGCCGAAATATTGTTCAACGAATTTCACACGACATGGCACTCTTCTATTTATTTATCTTCTTTATTATTATTATTATTATTATTATTATTATTATTATTATTAGTAATATTATTATTATTATTTTCTCTTCATCTCAGGTTTTATTGGAACCCCCGGAGTGTTGCATGCGTAGCGGGCTTACGACATGCAGCCTACGGTACCGTGCTATTCGTTCTTTTCAGCTATCTAATACTTTCCTCACCATGCCAAGGAGAGTGACTTACCTTCTTTTGTCGCTCGGACTGACACACCTGCTCTGAATTTGGGGTGTATGAATATGCTTGCCCTGAAGTCACTTGCAAGCAAGGTCACTTGCTCAACTACCTCACGTCTGTCGATTTCGATGTTGCCGCATAATTAATAAATGCGCAAGCACTATCACCCATTTTCGACTCATCTTTCGGTCTATCGGATGCAGGCGGCTGTGTAGCAGAGCTATTCTGAAAAACCTTATATCTTAAAGTACTGACAAACATTTTTGCTCCCGGCGGATGGTCCTAGATGTGAATGGCAGTGAAGGCAGCATCTTTAGACTGCTGGCCGTTTATTACCCGAAAAGGTCTGAAAGGCCACATTTATTCAGGCATCTACAAACTTTCTTGGGAACATCTCACAATTTAGTTAGTACTAGTAGCGGACTGGAATAGTTTTCTGGACGCAAAGAAACTGTTTGGAGATATTACATAACAGAAAGAATTGTAAAACCCTCAAAACCTGCACAGAAACTTCCAACTGTCCGACAGCTATCAATTGGATTTCCCTGATGTGCCTGCGCGGACATGGAGCAAGGACAATAGGTCCTCCTTGTCTTATGTAGATAGAGTATTTATTAGTTTAGTGGGTAGAAGTAGCGTAGGTTGTTCAAAATTCATATTGGTCGGTTACAAGACCACTACTTTCTGATCTTCAATGTCGATTTAGATGGGTGTCATAGACAGGGACTCGCTTACTGGAAATTGAATGCTTTCTTCACGGCAAACAAAGACTACAGGGATTGGATTAGTGAACGAGTTAAGCAACAGATGGCAGGAGTTATCGTCAACAATGTGAGTAGAATCGAAAAAGTTTCGAGAAGAGTTGGCAGTTGATTAGAACAGTAGATTAGAGAGTGAACAATTTCGCAATTTAGAGGAAGCGATTTGTAAAGGCATTGTAAGTGACATACTAGTGGCGAGAATTAGCCCTTGACTCTTCTTTCGAAGCGAAGCACGAAGACTGCATTATCAGAGCTAAGGCTCGTGTGCTGAAAGCTCTCCGATGGCGCCGAACGTTGAAGAGACAACTTGGGAACGAAACCATGCTCAGATCTTTGACGAATCAGGAGGGTGTATGCTATTCGATTCTGTGCAGATGCGTGCGGCTTTCTAGCTGCACATCACACGGCTGTTGGGATAGAGTATTGGGTCAACGACGGCAGCAAACTTTAGTTTGTACTTGGACGGCCTACATTGGATCTCCGTAGTAGGCCTGCGGTCGTGTTGAAGGTCGATAACAGCCGCTGAAATTCGACAGGCTATAAGCAATTGCACAAGTAGCAAATAGCCCGGTTTCCATGGTCTACCCTATGAATTCTATGAATCCATTCAAGATTCGTTTGGTGGTCTCTTGTAGACGTCTACTGTAACTGTACAGTGTTCTTTTCTTTTGACTTCAAAAGCAGACTGTGGAAATTTGATATTTGAATGACAAGTAACATGCATTCTACGTATAACGCTGTAATAATTTGCCGGATCTGACAGAAATAACAGTCAAATCTGTTTTATATCTGAAGGGTGCACTGGATAATAAATGTTTAGTAATGTCTGAAAATAAAGCAGAAATTGTCACGGCTGGAATGCTTTTGGTTTTCGGCCAGCTCGATTAGATTGATCTCGGATTAACAACAATACTTCCCCTGAGATATAACCCCTTGGATCTACTTCCGTGCCATTGCTCTACCCCTTAGAAATCGTTTCCATATTTTCCTCACATCTTATTTTTCTTCTTTACATCAACAGCAAAACCACAGTGAATAATGTTGTACTATCGATACACTATTTCACTGAAACAGAAAATATTTGTGCCTCGGCGGTCTTTGATCATATTGACTGCTTAATCAGTGCTGGTCTGTGAATAAAGCATCATAACACCTTCGTCACCATTAACAAAACTTAAACTTGTTTAATTCCCCAGCTACTTTACTCTTTTCTATTCTAGGCACAAGTCCCGAATTTTGGGGGAGGGGGCTAGTCAATTAGATCGTGTCAGTATGCAACTGGTACTTAATTTATCAACCCCGAATGGATGAATGGCAAAGTCGACCTCGGCGGATTTTGAACTCAGAACGTAAAGACATACGAAATACCTATTTCTTTACACAGAGAGGACAAACAAGGACAGACAAACAGATAAAGTCGATTATATCGACCCCAGTGCGTAACTGATACTTATTTAATCGACCCCGAAAGGATGAAAGGCAAAGTCGGAATTTGAACTCAGAACGTAGCGGCAGACGAAATACCGCGAAGCATTTCGCACGGCGTGCTAACGTTTCTGCCAGCTCGCCGCCTTCTAAAATAATCTTTTCTAGTCTAGGCACAAGGCCCGAAATTTTGGGGGAGGGGACCAGTCGATTAGCTCGACCCCAGTACGCAACTAGAACTTAATTTATCGACCTCGAAAGGATGAAGGGCAAAGTCGACCTGAGCGTAATTTGAATTCAGAACGTAAAGACAGACGAAATACCGCTAGGCATTACACCCGGCGTGCTAACGTGTCAGCCAGCTCGCCACCTTCCCAGCTATTTTATTTTTGATATGAAAGTGAGCACCAGAACATGCCCTAGTCGGAACCGGAGATCTTGTATCGAAAACGTAGACTCATGTAAAACTCAAAGAGTTCACAAATAACATTTCCCACGTCGGGGTCAGCCATTTTAGCATTAATTTTATAAGTAGTATTTGATACAGAAAGTAAATAAGTGTTTTAGAATTATGGCAGACGAGTCTTTTTTCTTGGATAAGAATATTTTATTTAACACTGTTTAAA
>NC_043004.1:72432797-72445297 GCF_006345805.1 Octopus sinensis | reverse complement strand
ATATACATACATACACACGCAAACACATGCGTACACAGACATACATACGTGTCCATCCATGCAACTATTTTCTCCACGCACTACTAGGAGTGTAAATGTGAATTAGGGTTAGGATTAGGGTTAGTTCCCTGGAACCTCCTCCATATGGTCCTACCAGAGGCAACCGTCATTAGATTTTCCGGATGGATTCCAAAGCATCACTAAATAAGATTATGGATACTTAATATGATATATATATATATATATTTCGGGTACACACGAACATTTCTAGAGTTTTAGTATCATATATATTCATACTCACGCACACACACACACACATACACACACACACACACACACACACACATACACACGCAAACACATGCGTACACATGCGTATATATATAGGCGCAGGAGTGGCTGTGTGGTAAGTAGCTTGCTAACCAACCACATGGCTCCGGGTTCAGTCCCACTGCGTGGCACCTTGGGCAAGTGTCTTCTGCTATAGCCCCGGGCCGACCAATGCCTTGTGAG
The DNA here is from genome assembly GCF_006345805.1 of Octopus sinensis. NCBI lineage: Eukaryota > Metazoa > Mollusca > Cephalopoda > Octopoda > Octopodidae > Octopus > Octopus sinensis. Next base: position 72,444,784 of record NC_043004.1, on the reverse strand, counting down.
TGGATTTGGTAGACGGAAACTGAAAGAAGCCTGTCGTATATATGTATATATATGTATATATATGTATGTGTGTGTGTGTGTTTGTGTTTGTCCCCCTAGCATTGCTTGACAACCGATGCTGGTGTGCTTATGTCCCCGTTACTTGGCGGTTCGGCAAAAGAGACCGATAGAATAAGTACTAAAGGCGGTGCCCCAGCATGGCCGCAGTCAAATGACTGAAACAAGTAAAAAGAGTAAAAAAGAGTATACCATCCAACTATTTCGTTCTCGGTCTACCTTAAGTTCTGTCGATTGATTTAGTTTGAAAAATTCATCTTACGATCCCCTCCTGCGACCTTCTAATAACGTGTCTATAGTACTGGAGCTGTGACCTCTCAATGAGGATACGTGGCAGTTCGACCTGAAGGGACACCCTATCTCCAAGCTACGCAACCTGGCAAATGACATTAGTCCAAACGTCGGTATGAGGAACCTCATATCGGCCGTTTGTATTCGCAATCGCATTCGTTCAGTTATTATTCAACTTTCATGAAAATAGGTGAGGATAAGTACAACATCCGAACTGGAGATAGCGTGTTTGGCTTATTGAGTTACCGCTCTTTTTCTACCGATTGAATACAAGAACTGATACATTGCATTTCAATTCTAGCATTCAGTTCAACCTCCTGCTTGCCATCACTCGTAAATATGGCCCCAAGGTACCTGCTCCACTAACACATACAGTTTACTGAAAGATTCTCTTGAGAATTCCAGTTTCACAGTCTTCACACCACTTGTCCTCATCCTTGTCTTGCAGCACTCGGCAACGAACTCATTCAATGTATGCTAGAAATCGTCTGCTGCTGAGTCGAGTAACAAAAGATACCTCTAAATATCAGCCGGCTGATCCTAAGCATAACGATTGTAAATCACTTCCCAAGGGATACGCATATCAATCCAGTTCATAAGGTATATGGACAGGAGTGGTGGAAATACGTACCTCTGCCAAAATCCATATTGAACAGTTTCGACTTAACAACATTTATCCGAACACAACCCGGCAATCCCAAATTCCACCTAAACCTGCACAGCAAGCCTTTTTGAGGCATATAATGCAATTGTACACTTATTGGTTATAATACCACGATTTATCGAAGACATGCCGTCGAGTGGTTCGTTGTGCTACGTCACGGAGGGAATTCACACTGTTCTCCAGCAAGCTCAAGCTCCACAGTTTCCTTACTTCTCTTCTCCAGACACTGCGCACAGACTTTACCGGAGCAGCTAAATATGGACATTCTTCTATAACCAGAACACTCCCTCTTGCAGGACTTTAAAAAATAAGGGGTTTTCATCTCGGATTGCTATTGCTTTGGTGTTTTTTTTTTCAGATCTCCATGGCACCTGGCATAAACGAATCACCCAGAAAATAACTTTTCTAACTAAAAACGTTAACATATAAGTCCAAATACCATCCTCACAGGCGGTCCTGCTGCATTTCAGCTCTGCAGTCACCTTAAGGACTTCAATCTCTGGAGATAGCCTTCGCCTCGAGATTCACCACATGTCCACGGGTTGGTTTTACTGGATTAAAGAGATCATAAAAATTTTCTCTCCATTTCCCAGGAATGCTGTTCTCCGTAGAGAGAAAAGTCACAAAGAGAGTTCTTAATGGCAGGAGTGGAATAAAACTTCTTGTAACGAAGTCAGTGGCACAATACTCTACCACGGAGGAATCGACGTAAGCTTCAATAATGAACCGCGATAGGTGAATCGCTCTATGGCGAGGGATCTAGATGTAGGAAGGAAGTTAGCTTCAAGCAACCCGTAGTAAATATGAAAACCAATTGCAGGGACAATAGTAACTTATGCGAACGGAAGTTTATGGATTTCTTCGTATCGAAGTACGATAAACTGAAAGAAGTTCCTTTTATATTTCACAGTGGGAAGGCGGCGAGCTAGCAGAAACGTTAGCACGCCGGGCGAAATGCTTAGCGGTATTTCGTCTGCCGCTACGTTCTGAGTTCAAATTCCGCCGAGGTTAACTTTGCCTTTCATCCTCTCGAGGTCGATAAATTATGTACCAGTTACGCAGTGGGGTCGTTGTAATCGGCTTAATCCTTTTGTCTGTCTTTGTTTGTCCCCTCTGTGTTTAGCCCCTTGTGGGTAGTAAAGAAATATATATTTCACGGTGGGCGACCAGGGTTGCCGTGTATGCGAATAATATTACAGAACTTAATGAAGGAAGTAGATAGGATTCGGGCGGCATCTGTTTCATAGCCAGTGGAGCCTCGGAAGTGGTAAATATCCAAATGAGATGTATGCTGCAGGTTACTCGTCAGCCCATGTGTATCTTGATTAAACGAAAGTTTACATTGTCACAATGAGGTACACGTTAACACACAGGACGTTCGATCAGAATGCAAAGGGGGAGAGAGAGAAAGAGAGAGAGACTCAAAGATAGAGGGCGAGAGCCAGAGAGAGAGAGAATATGTAGCATTCCTATTACAGATTACAAAATGGCGGCTTAGACAATCTTTCTAATATGTTTTTAATAAATAGAGAATTTAAGGTCCTTTCAATCACCCTCGTTTCCCACAACCGCTGAGCTTTTCTGGGTTCTTTTGTTTGTTTGTTTGTTTGTTTGTTTTGCTTTGCTTTTTTCCCAAGGGTTTGTAATTACTAATTGTCTTTCTTAAATACTTTCACTTTCACTGACACAAAGAAAATAGATAAAAAAACTAGCTTGCAAGAAAATAATTAGTATGTAAGTATGCATACATTTAAACATATACATATACCATCTATACATACACATATATACACACACTAGTCATACATACACACAGACATATACTCATCTCTCACATTCATTCATATACACAAATATATGTGCTTACAAACATAAAATGTACTAGTATTTGTACTCAAAACAAGACATATGTTACATACCATTCATCATTTTGCGATAGAGTATGCGTGTTCCATTTTCCATTTTGCCTTCCATCCAGTTATCGCAATCATTAGTTGTTCCCCAATCCACACGAAAACGCGGTTGTCTGAAATTAATGTTACAATTGATAAATTTAATAAAGTTCATCATAATGTAAAATTTTTACAACTAAATTTACAACAATCCCTTCTGCTTCATTAAATTGATGAATAAACATTTTCATCTTTGAGATTAATGATTGTCTCATACCCTGTGATATTTCGTTTTTGGATTTGGTTTGCAAGATTCGTTATAGGAGTTCGTGTGTTGAAGCATATTCTATTGTGTCTTAGGAGAGTCATTTTCTTTCTGTGCCTTATTATGTAACACACTCACCGGTAAAATTCCGGCGTTTTTCTTGTATGTGTTGCATCGTATCTAGATACTTGATTATATTCTTTTGGGATCACATTTGAAATACAACGGATAATCTATTCCCTGTTCCTCCAAATACTGCAAACAGTATTTTTTGGTTTTTGTTTTTTGCTTGTTGTTTTTTGGTTTTTGTACATTTTTAAATATGAGAACTTTTATAATAGGTTTTTATATTCAATTGTTTATAGGGTTTATTTTAGATTATTTTAGATTATCTATATATAATCAATATATAATCTAAAATAAACCCTATAAACAATTGAATATAAAAACCTATTATAAAAGTTCTCATATTTAAAAATGTACAAAAACCAAAAAACAACAAGCAAAAACAAAAACCAAAAAAAAAAAAACAAAAAATAAACTATATATACACACACATGCTCATACACTCAACACATTACTTATTCATACTTCCTCACACACACATACAACACTCATTCATAAACAATATACATATACCCGCTCACACATACATATACATCACATACATACAGAACACGATATATACCAATATATAAACACCCACACCCATACAGATAAATAAATTACGCAAACAATCACACACACACACACACATTCACACATACATAAACACTCAAAGAAAACCGAACAATTCTTTGCTCGTGGATATCAAACGTTTTTTAAAAAATTATGAATGGAAATGAAATCCATACATACAAGTATAAATATAACTATACAACCCCTAACACAATACACACAAATACACACCCATATATACACACACCACAAAACATAACCATATATACACTCACCATACATATACATACGTACAAATCTCGATAGAAACAAACTTTAATAAAACGACCATGATAAACGAAAACTCATATATTATATTAATATATATATAAAATATAAAATAGTGTGTACACGCAGACGGGTGCAATCACACGCACATTCAAAACTTACATGTATACAAGTGCATAAATAATCACACCCAATTACAAAGCACTCATACACTCCCAAATCTACACTTACACTTGTACACTCGCACACATACACACCCATACCTACATACAAAAATTCTTATTAAAATAATCATGATAAATAAAATCCACACGGTTTCGATTCTCAGACCGGGCGTTGTGTGTGTTTATTGAGCGAAAACACCTAAAAGCTCTACGAGGCTCCGGCAGGGGGTGGTGATCCCTGCTGTACTCTTTCACCACAATGGCGGTGCCCCAGCATGGCCACAGCTCAAGAGCTGAAACTGGAAAAACAAACAAAACAAACAAAAACACAATACAAGTATAAAAATAAAGATACAACCCCTACACAATACACACAAATACACACACATATATACACACACCACAAACATAACCATATACACACTCACACATACAAATACATACGTACAAAACTCGATACAAGCAAATACGCACACACACCACATTCACACATACATAAACATACAAAAGAAAAACAACATTTCTACACATAATACGATATATAAAATACTCCATAAGTAATCAGATTATCATAAGTAACAAGATTAACGCAAGGAGAAAAATAAACATACCTTCTAATCAGTATCAAATTTTGAAGTGAATTTTAACACTATCCGTTATTACAATAAACAAAATTACGTTACCATGGAACCGAACATATAAAAATAATTTGCGCTACGTAAAAACAGCGTCATTAAAATTATGAATGGAATATAAAATTCTTTGAGCGTAGTAAACAAACGTAAATTAAAAAATTATGAATGGAATATACAAACCTTTCTACAAATGCTTTAAAAAAACCATAAAAAACGAAAACTCATATAGATATTAATATATATATATAAAAATAATTTTAGATTATATATTGATTATATATAGATTATATATAGATTATATATTTTTATTTTCATTGATAATTTTATTATTTTATTATTTTAAATTATATTAAATTATATTTTAAAATATTGATATTTTTAGATCGAAAATCCACCTGAAGATTGTCGGTAGCAGACATGAAACAATTGTTGTGGCGGTTTATTTAATTTATATTAAAATTTTATGTATTGATTAAGTCTTTTCTTGTTTGGTTTTAAAATAGTGGTTTTGTCTCGAATTATATTATATAATATTTTACTATAAAATTGGATTTAACCCTAAATCTGATTTTTTCCCTGTAATTTTGGATTCATTCCCTAATATTTATTATTATATATATATATATATATATATATATTATCATGGCTTGTTCACAGCTAATGTTTCCAGGTTCCATGTGTGGGAATACTGTCAAAACTTTTCGATAATCAATCAAAGTCATGCTGAAACACTTCTTTTTTTGTGGCTATCTTCAGTAATAGCTTTATTGACCAATTAACTTTATTAATATTTACAGCATTATGAACATTGGAAGCATCTCTTTTGCTGTTCAGGAATTAAGTCGTTATCTTTTAGGTATCCATTCTAGAGATATGTAATATTATTGCAGTTAAGGCTTATAAGTTGTACCGAGAATATTATGTTCCAGTAGTTTTGTAGATTTGTTGCTTCAGTTCATTTGGGAATGTGTATAATTGTCCCTTCTTTGAGCCATTTAAGTATTGTCTCTGAATTTGTTAAGACATTATTGAACATCTCTTATGTATACTTGTTAAATATTTAAACTACAAGCTGGGTATTTTATTGTACCCTGGCAACTTCTGTTTGCTTAGTTTTTGTAGTGTCCGAATTACCTCTTTCGCTATATAACCTGAGTAGAGATTTACTTTCCATTTTCTCATGCCATAGCTAATTAACGCTCTTATGCTGTCTGCAATACTGAATATACTCACACATTTACCTATTCACGAGTGTGAACTCCTGCCTTAAGATTTCTTATAATCTGTCCACGCTATTGTTAATCTTTCTTTCAAGATTTCACTTATTTTAGAAGAAAAAGAGAGAAAACCTGAAATCTCCAAGACGCAGAACATTCATAACTGAAATGAGAGAGGTTAATATCAAATGGCCGAATTCAGAGAAAACTGCAACCAACGAAAGCCAGTGGCATCAACCTGCTGTGTTCGAGCGGATTAATACTTATGCTGATGCTGAGGAGGATATCTGGTCTATGATGCTCATTTCCCTTTATTTAGATGTCAAAACGTCTATAGAATTTTCGATTTAACATGTCCATGTAGGGCCTTTTGTAGCACATGATTGTGCTTTTTGTTTGAGGTATTTACGCCATTTGTTAATTTTGCTAAGCAATCATTGATAAAACTAATGACGCCACTTGTATTCTTCTTGTGTTAACATTTTACAGCCTTCTAAAATATTATTAATATTTCTCTCATACTGATTATATAAGTGGCCCTTACTCGCTCAAGCGATAGGGTAAGTAACCCCACTCACTGAATTAATGCTTAAAGCCTTAGCTTGAGAAAGGATCATCAGACTTTTAGTTTCTTTTTAATAATTTCCATTCTGCGATGAGTCATGTGTTTCCACAATCTTGGTTTCTCCTTCGAACTCACTGCATTTCTCCTAACAATTGCATTCTGTCACAAACCTTTACTGCTCTTTCTTCACTCTCTTCAAGTTCAACAAACATCATAGTTCTATTACAACATCAGTATAAGTTTTTCAGTCGTTACTACTACTACTACTACTACCACCACCACCACCACTACCACCATCACCACCATCACCACTACCACCACCACCACCACTACCACCACTATCACCACCACCACTATTACCACTACCACCATAACCACTACTACTACTACAACTACTAGTAGTAATACTACTACTACTAATATTAGTACTACTACTACCACCACCTCAGCCACCACCACTATCACTACTACCACCACTATCACCACCACCACCACCACCACCACCACTACCACCACCACCACTATCACCACTACCACTACTACTACTACTACCTCTACTCTAGAGGATAAGCAAGGTATCAAATAACGTTTTGAATACAAATCCCACCAAGGCTTTACCTACGAGGGGCATTCAATAAGTAATGCCCCTGACCCACTTCCTATAGCAGTAGAGCAACGAAACTTGGCACAGTTATTAGTCTTTTTCTACATAGGAACCACCCAGAGTTACGCATTTCTACCATCGTTTGATGCAGCTCTGGAGACCGTTTTTGTAGAAGACCCCAGCTTGGTCCTCCAATCTGAACGTGACTTCAGAAATCAAGGCTGCATCATCTGGGAAACGCTTTCCTTTCAAAAACAACTTCATGACTGGGAAGAGGTGAAAATCTGAGGGTGCAAGGTCAGGAAAGTAGGGGGGATGGGGGAGGAGTTCATAGCCATACGCCTGTGCTTCTGATCTGGCGACAAGCGAGTTGTGGACCGGAGCGTTGTCCTGCAGGAGGAGGATGCCTTTGCTGATCTTGCCCCGCCTCTAGATTTTGATAACTTCTCTTAATTTCCTCAAAAGTGAAGCATAATAGGCTCCTGTAATTGTGGTACCCTTTGCCAGGAAATCTGTCATCACTACTCCGTCCTGGTCCCAGAAGACTGTGAGCATGACCTTGCCAGCGGAGGGCTGCACCCTTGCCTTCTTTGGAGGGCGTGAGTCACGGTGCTTCCACTGCATTGACTGGGCTTTGGTCTCTGGATCATCGTGATGGACCCAGGTTTCATCCTGTGTAATCAGTCTTTTGAAAAAGTTTGACTCATCTTCTTGGCACATCTCCAAATTCATCCTCGAGCACTCGACGCGTTCTTGCTTCTGGAAAGGCGTGAGCAACCTGGGAATCCATCTGGCAGACACCTTTTGCAACTGCAAATGGTCATGAATGATAGTTTCCAGAGACCCGGTACTAATCTTGACCTCATGGGCTATTTGGCAAATAATTATGCGTCGATCTTCCAAAATGGCAGCCTCAACTTGACGGACAGATGCCTCATAAATGGCAAAAGGGGGCGACCGGATCTGGGAGCTGTTTCCACAGAGTTCCGACCATGTTTGAATTCACGATGCCAGCGTTTTACAAGGTCATATGATGGGGCATCATCACCATAAGTTACTTTCATTTCATCAAAAGTCTCCCGTGGTGTGCGTCCTTTCAAATACAAAAACCGGATCACTGCTCGACACTCAACAGGCTCCATTTCACACTTGACTCAGTTCAAACACCTGTAAATCAGAAACCAGAATTAGTTCAGAGCTGTAATTTGTCACTTACTCTATAGAGATATAAATAATTGCACATGCAAAATTTCAGCTAGATCCAACAGCTGCAAATGGGTCAGGGGCATTACTTATTGAACGTCCCTCGTACATCTCATTATTCCAGAGTCGGTAAATTAATACCTGTTAATTAATGTACCCTACGAAATCGATTCAACCTTCCTTCAAAATATGTAAATCTATGACTTTGTTAGGAATCATTATTACTATTATAATTAAACCATTAAAGATGTTAACAAAGAATAAGGGAATAATATATACTTAATATCGATTGTACAGCTGAATCGAGGATCGGCTTTAAAGGGAAAAAAGAGGAGTTTATCTTCGTGGCACCACGATGTAATATTTGTCCCAGTTCCTTTGAAAATGAGTTTCTGACTTTCCTGTTCGTGTTTGAATCGTAATTCCACCTGCAAATGGAAAGTTAACTAGGATCGTTAATCTAAGAGATTGATAGGGAGGTGAGCATCCCAAAGAAAAAGAAGATAAGGATGAAATACAGGGAAATGCAGAAAGTGCGAGAAAAAGATAGAGAGAAAAGTGGAGAAGAGTGAGAAATTTAAGCTCAGGTGAGTCTTAGAACAAAAGAGAGAAATAATAGAGAAGTTCGGAAAAGGAAGAGAGAGAGACGGGGTGAAAAAATAAGAGGGCAAAATGTAAGGAGATGGAGAAAGAGAGAGAGAAAGAAAGAGGAGAAAAAGAAAAAGTGTAAGATGAAGTTGAGGATTATGAGAGGAGATAGATAGATAGATAGATAGATAGATAGATAGATAGATAGATAGATAGATAGATAGACAGACAGACAGACAGACAGACAGACAGACAGACAGACAGACAGACAGACAGACAGATAGATAGATAGATAGATAGATAGATAGATAGATAGATAGATAGAGATAGAAAGAGAGAGAGAGAGAGAGAAATAAAATACAAAAGTAAGTCCGACCTCTCTGAATCACAATTATCACATTATCTCTATCCATCTTTTTGTAACACATATCTACTAAATTTTGTAAGCCTAAACTTATAAAAACTCACCAAGCTTATTTCGAACTTAATATAGCAGTTAAAAAAATCTTGTTATTAATCTTTAAAATATGTATTCCATGTGTATCCAAGTTTAATTGCTCTTTCATCGCTCTTCCAACTCCTTCTTAAATCGCCTTTCTCATTTGTTCCAATGCTTACAATTACTTACACCTGTCATTCTTTCTACTCCAAGACCGGTAGACAGACTGAATCCTTTGTCATTCGGATCTTTTAACATCAGTTTATTTCATAACCTAAAGATATTCCTGCTCAACACACTGAATCGAGTCTCCAAACCCCATTAGCTCTGTTGCTGATTAAGGACTCCCCAATCTCTATTCCTTAACATTTGCCACATTGATATATTGTCTCTGAAATGATGAAACGCATATTCGACCACGACGATATTTTAACTTAAAAAGCGTTGCAACTAAATACCTCAATACATTGATAGTATCTAACACTCTGGTGAATCTGCCAGCCTAATAACAACAATAGCAGTTGCAGCAGCAACAAGAACATTAACAAGAGGCCAGGGAACAGAAGACAGAAGAAGAAAGAAGACATGCACCCAACACCACAGCTGAAGACACCTCCGAAAGTGGGGTGGAGCCACGTCAAAACACTAGAGGAATAGGGGTCGAAACCGGACGTGGTTCCTCCTGATGATGTCTTGAGCTAAATGGAACCTATAAAGGAGCTGTTGTGGTAGCAGACCACGAGACACGGTTGTAATTCCTAACAAGTAATAGATCAACATCAGCAAACCAGTCTCTTCAGAAATAATGAAGGACAATTTTATTACCAACAACTGAACATTTAGTATGAACGTCAGGAGAACGATATGCCAGTTGCTGAACCAGCAATGAACTTTTGGTCAGATACTTGAAGCAAAGTAGTTCAGCATAACGAGGAAGCGGACCAGTTGTGGCAATTCCAAAGTGGAATAAAACAAGAAAATATAAATATTTTAGATTAGAAAGTAAAAGACTTGCTTAACAAAATGTCAAATTGCTACTACCCTGGACCACCTGGCATTCAGAGATTCTGGCCGAAACAGTTTTCAAAGATGCACAATTTTATATAATCATTTCTCACTGACGGTATTGAAAATAGAACACTAACATGTATGACAAAAGGAAAGGCAGTACAAGGAAAGAAAGACAAAGAAAATGTAAGGGAAGACTGTAATTATAGACGTATGTATGCTTACCATTACTCGGAGAATTGCTAATTGGCTTCATATTAGATGAAGTATATATCTTTCTGAAGACGGAGAATCTATTAACAGAGGCGTAAAAGCGAAGCAGAAGGCAAGGAACTTCTGGTCTGTTATATATTCATAAAAGATGTTAAACGAGGTATTAAGGAGAATTTCGCTTTTGAACGGGTAAATTACAAGAAGGCTTATATTCCACTCTTTTAGAACATTCGAGGTCAATGACAAAGTATACTTTTCTTTTAACAACAACGATAGTTTGGGAAGGAAAAATAGCACGCTTCAATGAATTGATAGGAGACGGGAAAATACGCAGAGGGAATTGTGCTCTCGGTTATTTATTTCCGTCGTTGTGTTAATTCTTCTGACAAGCATAGTCGAAAAATCCCAGGCCCATCTATGAGTTTGTCTAAACCATGAGTGAAGATAAATCATCAACCAAGAACGGAAGGAGACAGGATTTTTAAAAGCAGAAAATATCATGCGAACTGCAATACTGAGGCTGAAAACCTACGTGGTATGTCATAAAGAAAGAACACTATCGGCTGCATGAGTTATCCAAGATGTTAGTGAAACAGTAGGAGAAATCATGTATAGAAGGATGAACAGCAGGACAAATAGCTGGAAAGATAACGAATGACATGGCCAATTGGTGCAAGAAATCAACTAAGGAGCAAAGAACGCTGGTTATGGCTGACAGATGGAAACCTGAATCCAGGAACCGAATCGCTAGTGGTAGCCGATTTGGAACAAGATATTAAGGCAAGATCAGTCAGAGAAATATATAATCTGTGGAAAATGGGACGAAATTATTTACCATCTTTCGAATGAATGCAGTAATTTAACACAAAAACAAAATAAGCGATGACATTACTGTGTACTTAAATTTGTACAATGAGATTTTAGACGAGTATATGTCTACGAAATAACAGGAAGGTGGTATGCGTATGAGCTAGAGGTTAGATTGTCAATGGAATTTACAATATGTTATGGGAACTACGCATAAACAATGACCAAATTACTGAACCAAAGACACTAGTTATGATTAGAGATAGGAAAAGGGAAGATTAAGACAACAATTATTCCGTGGTAGTTGTTGCTCTCTCATAACATCCAAAATGCTCAACACTGAAGGATATTGCGATTAAGACTAGAACTTTCAACCTGCAATCCCTTATGTAAAAATCCTAAGCAAGATTCTTGAGATTTGAGGGGACCT
>NC_043004.1:72325297-72427797 GCF_006345805.1 Octopus sinensis | reverse complement strand
GCAGCTATGATAAACCCTTCTGTTTCAGATTTTAAACCAGAGGCCATTAGCCATTGATGAGTCAGGGCTTTGTCAACATCGGCATTATTCGCTCTCTTTAGGTATTTGCCATTAAGAGGTTTTTCTTTCAATTTATCAATCAGAATATCTAAGGCAGCAGTTTTAGCACGGGTTTTCGTGTGCTTAGCTTTTTCTGCGCTTGTTTCGTATGTGTGTAATACCGAAATTTGTTGTATTCGGAATTCACTTAGATATTCCTTTGCCTGTTTTGTTACTGAGTATGATGTTTTCTTGTTTTCATGTTTTGAAACAAGTTTTAACATCCAGTCCTCAGAGTTTTTCAGGTAGGTATCTAGGCCAATTGTGGCAATCTTCATTGTTATTGCCAGTTGCAAAAGTCCACGGCCTCTGTCTTTTCTTGGCAGATAAAGTCGTTCTACATCTGCCTTAGGGTGGTGCATTCTATGCATTGTCAACGGTTGTCGTATTTTTGTGTCAAGATTACATATTTCAGTAATTGACCAGCTAACGATATTGGAACTGTAAGTCACGACTGGTATGGCTAAAGCATTGATCACTTCGATCTTGTTTCTCGCATGCGATAACATTCTCTCCTGATCCATTCCTTCATCACTGAATGCCTTATTCCGTCCACTTCAATAAACCCTAGGTACTTGTAGCTCTCCGCTGGGTCTAACCCTTTTATGACATTCTGCTGGTCAAGGGTAACGTTAGTTATTATTATTATTATTATTATAATTATATATATATATACATACATACATACATACATACATACATACATACATACATACATACGTACATACCCATTAAATAGTGTTAATGATGGAAATATTGTGCAACAAGGATAAAAATAAAGAATAATCGGATTTACCTACCCGTTTCATCAAGCAACATATATGAGGAGCAGTCGCAATCATAATCTTCAAGTTCATTCTTATAAAACGTACGATACATGTGACATGTGCCATTACAATAGGTGAAATAGCCGCAATCATACTGTGATAAACACAGAATTGCACACTGTATACGAGATGCCACGTTCTCAGTTATATTATATTCGCCTTTTAAGCATTTTGATTTAGTAATTCTTTTGAAATTACTCTCTTTAAATGTTGCTTTGCAAATTATGGGAGCGCCGACAAATAGAAAAAAAGCTAGCATCAATTTGAGAAACAAATGATAATCAGTTGACGTTGCCATTCCTGAAAAATATACGGATATGTAATAATAATAATAATAATAATAATAATAATAATAATAATAATAAAGATCAGTAAATATAAAGACTTGCTAATAGAAATTGAAAAATGTGTCATCTCAAGGCGGCTACAGTACCAGTGATGGTAGGATCTCTAGGAATGATAAAAAAAGGTACTGAAACCTATTTGAAAATGATACCATCTCTATAGGAAGTGCAAAAAATCGTGTTAACTGGAACGGCTCATGTACTGAGAAGAGCATTATCGCTGTGAAAACAACATCCATTCATGAATTTATTTATTTATTAAATACATATTTTACCTGTGAATTTCGTGTGTAATCTGGGAATGCATACAATAAGATTCTCTGCCCAAGGTGTACGGAAAACACTCGGCGAGAAACGGAAGATAGTTTGAAGGAATAATGATAATAATAATAATAATAATAATAATAATAATAATAACAATAATAATAATAATAATAATAATAATAATGCCCTGATGCAGTACCAGGCAGTGGCTCTCATGGCTTCTGATCTTAACTGATTGGAAGTGTTATCATGTACATTGTTTTGTCTTGGTATAAAAGATGGGCTACAGCAAATATTCTGCTCTATACCACAGATTTGCTTGTCAGTTGTTTGACCTTAACCAGTTGAGCATGTCCCTTAGTGGCTGACGATATGTGCATCTCTGATCATGAGCAGAAGTAGTGGGGGAGCATCATAGCCATGTGTTGAGAAGGATTCCTTGGGGTTTGAATAATTCACCTCTGGAAACATGGGTGTTTCGTTCAACGTCCTTAAACAACCCTTATTCAGGAACCTTTTGAGCGGGATGGGTTACTCGATCTGAAGAAAATTCTAACTGGGCTCCACCTGCAAGGTCATGTGCTTTTATCTTGATATGAGATCACCATGTCGCGCACATATGGTTGTGATGCATGTGCCTGGTGTACCCTTATCAGACAGGTAGTCATGATGGGTATACTGGGCTTCGTATATTTTACCCCAGTGTCACTTTGATGGCATGCTCTGCTCGCTCACTCAATAATAATAATAATAATAATAATAATAAGATTGAAACTATAGACCACCTAATCTCAGGGTGTAGAGTCTTAGCACCTGTAGAATATAAAGCAAGACATGACAGAGTCGGCTATTATTTACACTGGACAATATGTCGGCATTATAAAATCAAAACCGCTGACAAATGGTATAAACACCATCCTGAAGTTTTGACTGAGAGAGAAAATGTGTCGATTCTATGGGACTTTCCCGTACATGCCGACAAAACAATAAAAGCTAATAAACCGGATATTATTATAAAAGAACAGACAAAAAAGATGTGTTTATTAATTGACATGAGTATTCCTTGCGATCACAATATAGCGGCGAAAGAATTTGACAAGATTACTAAATATAAAGACTTGCTAATAGAAATTGAAAAAATGTGTCATCTCAAGGCGACTACAGTACCAGTGATTATAGGATCTCTAGCAATGACAAAAAAAAGAGGTACTGAAACCTATTTGAAAATGATACCAGGTTTACCATCCCTACAGGAAGTGCAAAAAATCGTATTAACTGGAACGGCTCATGTACTGAGAAGAGCATTATCGCTTTGAAAACAACATCCAATCCTGAATTTATTTATTTATTAATTTTTTAATACATATTATACCTGTGAATTTGCGCGTGTAACCTGGGAATGCTACAATAAGATTCTCTACCCAAGGTGTACGGAAAACACTCGGCGAGAAACGGAAAAAAATTTGAAGAAAGAATAATGATAATAATGATAATATAATAATAATAATAATATAATATAAGAAGAAGAAGAAGAAAGAAAAGAAGAAGAAGAAGAAGAAGAAGAAGAAGATCTTAACTGATTGGAAGTGTTATCATGTACATTGTTTTGTCTTGGTATAAAAGATGGGCTACAGCAAATATTCTGCTCAATACCACAGATTTGCTTGTCAGTTGTTTGACCTTAACCAGTTGAGCATGTCCCTTAGTGGCTGACGATATGTGCATCTCTGATCACGAGCAGAAGTAGTGGGGGAGCATCATCATAGCCATGTGTTGAGAAGGATTCCTTGGGGTTTGAATAATTCACCTCTGGAAACATGGGTGTTTCGTTCAACGTCCTTAAAAAACCCTTATTCAGGGACCTTTTGAGCGGATGGGTTACTCGATCTGAAGAAAATTCTAACTGGGCTCCACCTGCAAGATCATGTGCTGTTTATCTTGATATGAGATCACCATGTCGCGCACATATGGTTGTGATGCATGTGCCTGGTGTACCCTTATCAGACGGGTAGTCATGATGGGTATACTGGGCTTCGTATATTTTACCCCAGTGTCACTTTGATGGCATGCTCTGCTCGCTCACTCAATAATAATAATAATAATAATAATAATAATAATAATAATAACAATAATAATAATGATGATGTTGATGATGATGATAAAAATACTACTAATAATAATAAAATATATAATGATAAAGTAATAAAAATACTACTACTACGAATAATAATAATAATAATAATAATAATAATAATAATAATAATAATAGCAATAATAATAAAGCAAGGAAAACTGATACAAATAGCGCAAAGCACGAGTAAAACAGTAAACTGTTCTAAGTATTTAAAGAAGCTGACGAAGAAGAAGAAGGAGGGGGAGGAAGAGAAGAAGGAGGAGGAAGAGAAGAAGAAGAAGAAGAAGAAGAAGAAGAAGAAGAAGAAACAACAAAAGCTATAAAACAAATGAAATCCAAAATAAAACTAGAACAGCAACGAACCATGATAAAACGATGCCAAGAAAAGCACCTTCATGGCGAATACTGGACTAAGCTAAATGCAAAAGAAATAGACAAAGAAAAATCCCAGTAATGGTTGAGAATCTCAGGACTCAAAGCAGAGACGGAGGGATTTGTAATTGCAGCACAAGACCAAAGCCTCACCACCAGAAATTACCAAAAATATATAATGAAAAGAAAACATACCAAGTAACTGCAGAATACGTGGATATGGACAAGAAACAATAAATCATATTATCTCTGGCTGCCCAGTCCTGGCTCAAAAGGAATATATTCACAGACACGACAGAGTTCGGACCTACATAC
This sequence comes from Octopus sinensis, assembly GCF_006345805.1. Classification (NCBI taxonomy): domain Eukaryota; kingdom Metazoa; phylum Mollusca; class Cephalopoda; order Octopoda; family Octopodidae; genus Octopus; species Octopus sinensis. Next base: position 72,423,442 of record NC_043004.1, on the reverse strand, counting down.
ACTGGAAGCTATGCCAACATTATGGAATAACAACAGAAAAAAAATGGTATAGGCATACACCAGAAAAGGTCACGGAAAACGAGAAAGCAACCATACTCTGGGATATGCCAATACAACAGATAGAGAAATTAAGGCTAAGAGACCAGATACAGTTGTCAGAGATCATAAAGAAAAAAATGCTTTCTAATTGATGTATCAATACAAGTAGATGACAACGTCTCTAAAAGAAATGGAGAAACTTTCATAATACAAAGACCCGGAAATAGAGGTAACTAGAATGTGGAATCTAAAAACAGAAACAGTCCCCATCATAGTAGGCGCATTAGGTATGATAAAAAATATTCAGACAAATACATAACAAAAACACCAGGACTTACAAACACATATAACATACAGAAAATTGCACTACTAGGTACTGCACACATCCTACGCAGAACACTTTCCATACAATAACCATCAGAGCATCACAATAAATCACAGCACATACCCAAGGCACACAGAGCTGCGCTCGGTAGTGAAGTGAAAGCACGCTATAAAAATAAAACTACTGAATAATAATAATAATAATAATAATAATAATAATAATAATAATAATAGTAATAATAATAATAATAATAATAATAAAGGGCTGCCATTTTGGGTGAGGGGATGTATAGACTATATGGCTCCAGTGTTTCACTGGCACTTAATTTATTGATCTCAAACGGATGAAAGGCAAACTAAATCGTCGTGGAATTTGAAATTAGAACGTAGCAGCGAGCGAATTATCGCTAAGCATTTCGCCCGGAATGCTAACGATTCTGCCAGCTCGCCGTCTTAATAATAACAATGATCCTTTCTACCACAGCCATAAGGCCCGATATTTGTGGGAGGGGGTGTTTGATTATATCGACCCCAGTACTCAACGGTTACTTAATTTTTCGACCCCGAAACGAAGAAACACAAAGAATTTGAACTCAGAATGTAGCGACGGGAGAAATAGCGCGCTAATGATTCTGCTAGCTCACCGCCTTAATAATAATAATAATAATAATAATAATAATAATAATAATAATAATAATAATAATAATAAGAGAAGAAGAAGAATAATAATAATAATAAGAAGAAGAAGAAGAAGAAGAAGAAGAAGAAGAAGAAGATGAAGAAGAAGAAGAAGAAGAAATGCCCTGATGTAGCACCAGGCAGTGGCTCTCCTGGCTTCTGACTGGCAGTGTTATCACGTACACTGTTTTGTCTCGATATAAAAGATGGGCTACAGCAAATATTCTGCTCAATACCACAGATTTGCCTGTCCGTTGTTGGACCTTAGCCAATTGACCATGTCCCTTAGTAGCTAACGATATGTGAATCTCTGATCATGAGCAGAAGTACTGGGGGAGCATCATAGCCGTGTGTTGAAAGGAATTCTTAGAGGTTTGGATAATTCACCTTTGAAAACATGGGTTGTTCGTTCAACATCCTTAAACAATCCTTATTCAGGGACCTTTTGAGCGTGATGGGTTACTCGACCAGAGGAAAATTCTAACTGGGCCCGACCTGCAAGGTCATGTGCTGTTTATCTTGATACGAGATCACCATGTCGCGCACATATGGTTGTGATGCATATGCCTGGTGTACCCTTATCAGACGGGTAGTCATGATGAGTATACTGGACTTCGTATATTTTACCCCAGTGTCACTTTGATAGCATGCTCTGCTCTCTCACTTAATAATAATAATAAAATAACCATTGGATAGAATTTATAAGCATTTAATGCATCACTATGCGCGATTCCACCAAGCACACGTCTCTGAAGATCACAGTTCGTATTCCTAGAATGGTTATAGTGCAGTTGCTTAAACTTCACACAAGTAAAAAAGAATAAATACCCTCTGTTGTACAGCCATTACTGTGATATCGTACGAAGAAATGAATCAATGAAGATGATCAACGCGATACTCACGGATACTACGGTCTGCATTGTAATCATTCCGGGAATACAGACTATGATCTTAGGAGACATGTGGTTTGTGGAAACATGCGTAGCAAGGGATTAAGATATTTATAAATTCCACCCAAGTGTTATTGTTATTATTATTATTATTATTATTATTATTATTATTATTATTGAGTGAGAGAGCAGTTCATGCCATCAAAGTGACACTGGGGTAAAATATACGAAGCCCATATACCCATCATGACTACCCGTCTGATAAGGGTACACCAGGCACATGCATCACAATCATATGTGCGCGACATGGTGATCTCATATCAAGATAAACAGCACATGACCTTGCAGGTGGAGCCCCGTTAGAATTTTCTTCAGGTTGAGTAGCCCATCCCGCTCAAAAGGTCCCTGAATAAGGGTTGTTTAAGGATGTTGAAAGAACCACCCATGTTTCCAGAGGTGAATTATTCAAACCCCAAAGAATTCCTCTCAACACATGGCTATGATGCTCCCCCACTACTTCTGCTCGTGATCAGAGATGCACATAACGTCAGCCACTAAGGGACATGGTCAACTGGTTAAGGTCAAACAACTGACAAGCAAATCTGTGGTATAGAGCAGAATATTTGCTGTAGCCCATCTTTTATACCAAGACAAAACAATATGCATGATAACACTTCCAATCAGTTAAGATCAGAAGCCATGAGAGCCACTGCTGGTACTGCATCAGGGCATTTATTATTATTATTATTATTATTATTATTATATTTATCCTACATTATATCGACACCTGTCGATGTAACCCATTAAACTGTGGGCAACATAGAAGCTTTATTTGAATATTCAATACATTTCCCGTAAAAAAATTTAAAAAGTATAAATATATGTGTGAGTGTGTGTGTGTGTGTGTGGTGTGTGTGTGTGTGTGTGTGTGCGTGTGCATGTGTCTATTTATGTATATGTGCGTGTATACTTCAACATATATACGTTTACGGTATGTGATGTATATATAAAATCTATATAAGTTTGGATTAAATATTTGTTTGTTTAGTTACCTAACTAATTAGTCCACCTAATAAATAGTGGTTTTGTATGATTTATTTATCGTAGATAAATAATCATGAATTACTTCCCTTCGCTCAATATGGTTTAAAAAAATATAAATTAAGAGTAACACTAAATAACTATTAAATATATCGGTTAATAGATATTCAAATGAATAGAGAGATACTTTTGTAGAATTAATTAATAAATTGTTGGATAATTAAGTGATAATAAAATATTATATGGATTTATACAGTATACACATACAGAAAAAATAACCAGGTACCGAAAAAATATCTACGATAAATATGGTTTTAAGCATAAATGATAAGTGAAAATTTGGTCTGATATAATAAATTTTATAAGTATTTATAACGGTAATGAATGGGTTCCCAACAAAAATGTCAAGAACCGAAGACAGCGGGTTGGGAAAGGAGAAACATCGGCATCCCAGGCTCAAGGTCTTCACCCACGTAAGGTGTTGTCATCGATTTGGTGAGAGATTGAGTTCACTTTGAACTTTTAAACCCAAACCAAACGATAACAAATGAGATCTACTGCAAGGAGCTTGAGTGTCTCAAGTCAGTGCTAGAAGAAAAACGACCATCTTTGGTTTCGAGACGAAAGGTCTCCTTCCATCAGGATAAATCTCGACCATATACGAGGATGACATTCTAAGGGCTGGAACAGTTAGAATGGGAAACGATACCCACACACGCATTCCTCGAATAATGCCCCTCCTGATTATCATTTATTCCAGTCTTCAAAATCATTTCGATGATTTCTGTAGACGAGGTCAGAACAGTACTGGAGGAGTATTTTTCGTCACGGACAAGGGAATCTTGGAAGAGATGACTTGCAACTCTACAAGACAACTGGGGAGCATTGTAGAAAATGAAGGAGAGTATATTTTAATATAAAATAAACGAAAAACATGTTTATCTTAATTTTGAAAAATAAAAGAAGTCAAACAAAACGCGTTATCTAACGGATGACACAATATAGTTGGTTGGGAAGGCGGCGAGCTGGCAGAATCGTTAGCACACCGGGCGAAATGTTTAGCGCTATTTCGTCTGCCACTAAGTTCTGTGTGTTTAAATTCCGCCTAGGTCGACTTTACCTGTCAACCTTTCGGGATCGATTAAATAAATACCAGTTACGCACTGGGGTCGATATAATCGACTTAATCCGTTTGTCTATCCTTGTTTGTCCCTTTTGTGTTTATCCCCTTGTGGGTAGTAAATAAATAGGTATTTCGTCTGTCATTACGTTCTGAGTTCAAATTCCACCGAGGTCGACTTTGCCTTTCATTCTTTCGGGGTCGATAAATTAAGTACCAGTTGCGTACTAGGATCGATCTAATCGACTGGCCCCCAATCCCCAAAAATTTCGGGCCGTGTGTCTAGAGCAGAAAGGAATATAATTGATTGGGTAGACTTACTGTATATTGCTTGAGGATATATTTTCTCTTTATTCAGTCATTTGACTGAGACCATTCCGTAGCAGAGCGCCTTTGAAAGTTTTAGTCGAATAAAACGGCCGAAAAACTTTTAAAATATATAGTATTTAGTCTATCCGTCTCTTTTGCTGAGTCACTAGCTTAGTGTGACGTAAACACACCCATACCAGTTGTCAAGCGGTGGTGGGTACCAACACAGACACAAAGAGATACAAACACACACACACACCACACACACACACACACACACCACACACACATATATATATAATATATATATATATAATATATATATATATATATATATCACTTACAGGCGCAGGAGTGGCTGTGTGGTAAGTGGCTTGCTAAGCAACCACATCGTTCCGGGTTCAGTCCCATTGCATGGCATCTTGGGCAGTGTCTTCTGCTTCTGCTAGCCCCAGACCGACCAATGCCTTGTGAGTGGATTTGGTAGACGGAAACTGAAAGAAGCCTGTCGTATATATGTATATATATATATATGTGTGTGTATGTGTTTGTGTGTCTGTGTTTGTTCCCCTAGCATTGCTTGACAACCGATGCTGTGTGTTTACATCCCCGTCACTTAGCGATTCGGCAAAAGAGACCGATAGAATAAGTACTGGGCTTACAAAGAATAAGTCCCGGAGTCGATTTGCTCGACTAAAGGCGGTGCTCCAGCATGGCCGCAGTCAATGACTGAAACAAGTAAAAGAGTAAAAGAGTATATATACCTACAATTGGCGGGCTTCTAACAGTTCCGTCAACCTAATCCACTCACGTAGCTTTGTTCCACCCGAGGCTATAGCCGAAGGCACTTGTGCAGGGTGCCACGCAGTGGGACTGAACCCGAAATCATGTGGTTGGGAAGCAAACGTCTTAACACACTGCCACGCTTTTATTATAATCTCGTTTAATATGAAAGGTAAAGTCGAATACAGACTAAATATTAGCATTTAGTTTGAGATACTAAGTGATTGCCTCATCTAGTAAACCTTTTCCTAATAATAATGATTTCTAACATAAACTGAAACGAGGCAGGAGAGAGACAAAAAGAAAAGCAAAACTTTCCACTATAGGATTTGAAACCAGAATTTAAATGTACGTAACTGAATATTAAATATACTTTATAAATGGAACCATGACTTCTTCGAACCCCCCATCCTTCCTTCCGCGATCTATGGATATGGGATATGAGAATAATAAAATCAAACGTAATGAAAGTACATATCACTTACAGTATTTTTCAACACAGATTTATAGAAACTATTGCGGTTACTATCACTCATTTAATTACTAATAAAATGAATTCACTTACCTTTAAGATTTCTTGAAATTGATCAACCAGAAGTGTCCTACAGGAAACAAATCTTCTGCGTTTTCCAGTTTCGATAAACAAGATTAGTTTTTCTATCTTTTAATTCTGACGATTCAGGAAATCAGACGACGGATTAAAAACAAATATCGTCAGATGTTTTCCAACGTTTTAAAGATAGGTGAGCAACTCGAACTTACTTCCCCTCTAACTCTAGATACTGTCGTCAGACTATTTCAGCTTTCTTCAACACGTTCTTAAACTTGCGGTCGTATGCTGCTGTATTTTTTCTCTCCAGAATGCTTTGATATCAGTTTTAAGATAAGTTTCCTTTTCCAGTCTGTTTCCACTTCTATCCACCGACCTACGCAATTAAACTACTTGACACAGGTTACATACATTTATGCGCTCGGTGAACAAAAGAGCTATACTTTAACGTTGTGTTGTATTGATGGTTTTCAATTTGTTTAATTTTTAATTTGCTCTAGACAAATTATGATCAATGACATCGATAACACACAAGAGGTTGAGAATTGATTGGGGAAGGCCATGGCATGTTTTATATTTTCGTTCGAATAAAATATTGATAATCAACCCCCCCCCCCGAGAAAGGCATGGATGCCACAAATTCTCATGTTAATTAGCGAACAAACATCTGTAGAGCATTTATTGTAATCCTGCATTGTGCGTTCGGATATGGCCGAGATCACATAATTTAGCTTCGATGTTTTTATCCATATCGATCTATCCTGCAAACTTTAATCGTATTACTAGTTAAATATAGAGGAAACAGAAATTGCAGAATTAAAATTCTAAAAGGTTTTCTGAAATAACGTACAAAGGATAGATTAGATGGGGGTACAACCTGAATATTAGGAGGGGTGTCAGTGTAACAGAAGATACAGAGCTTGAAGGCTTAGCAGTCTAGTGTTCTTGTGTATCCATAGATTTCCATGAGTCTTGGTTGAGGAGTCGTTGAGTAGCTATTTTATCAAAGAAATTGTAGCCGTTATTATCTTCCTTGGGACAGTGTTCAATGGAGACCACATTTGTATAATGTGTTCATCTAAAAGGGTGAAATATGATAATATAAATATTGGAGGTAATTTCTAATAGTTTCAGAAACTGCTAAGAGGTTAGGCTCTCTCATAGATATCAACATACACAACGTAGCGTCTACAAATGTTATTTCAAGACTGAAACTGCACTCGTAATTAGTACAAAAAATCTTTAGCGTTAATATCAATTTCTTAGCGATACAGATAAGAGAGGAATCTCCGAAATAATACATTAAAACATGTAATCAGGTATGTTTCTGTATTATCAAATCTCTTTAATAAAGCATAGTCAGCACAAGCGCATTAACTATTGTGCTTTGCTCATGTATTATGAAAGCCTATATTTAACAACGTGGGGTTTATGCAGAATACTCGTATACCTATTAGAAATTTTCCAGTGATATCTCTATATATTCTGTGTATTTGAGGTATACCATCTCAGATATTACGTTCAATTCTGCAACTTGTAAGAATTTTGATCTGATATCTTTTGGATTTCTATATTTAAGCGTGTTTGGAAAAGAACTTCCAGTTATTGTAAAGCAAAGATTATGTGATTATGACAAAACTGTATTCATTTTAAAGACTAACTTTAATGATAGTTGTAGTTGTTAAGCTCCAAAGAATGCTGAAAGCATATTTTCAACAGCATAAGTTTATGTGTCCTAAGGTGGGATTTAAAAGCTAAAAGTATTTGCTGATCGAACGACCACTGGGTGACACACGCTGTTGTACTTCAGGTATAATAATTGATAATTCCTTGCGTATTATCGCTGTTTGATTAAGATATGATGTGCAGCTTTAACGGGAAAATGTTTCGGAGAACATTCTTAACCATATTTTATGGCCATGCTTTGTCTATCGAGGTAAACATTGTAATTATTGGAGTTTGGTTCGTCTGAGTAAGAAAATTTTCTATTGAAAATTGCAGTTGCATTAGCATGGTGAGTGACTGCTGTTGTAAATGTGTATATTTACACACTTACCCCCCCTACCCCCACACATATACGCGCACGCACACTCACACACACACACACACACTCACACACACACACACATATATATATAATATATATATATATATATATGCGACTCGACAATAATAGCGGATATATTTTACAAAAACATCAGACATACCAATATTTGAAGATTTACTCTAGCCATTCTTCACATATCAATTGGAACATTGGGGAACTAGTTGTTGATAAAAAAAATCAAACTTGATTTGATGAGATCAAAGGCTTCCTAAAAAGCCAGAAATTAGCCTTAAAATTTATAATGGACTTACAAAGGTGATGATGCTGGACATTACAGAAGTGAAGACACCGGGGAAAAATGAAGAAAATGCTATTCTTTTTATCAGTACACATAATCCAGGAACAACCAACATATTCCAAGTTATATAATAATCAACATTATTAAAGTTAGTAATTGATGTATAATAATAATGAGATAAATTCTATGGTATATACAGGAGAACCCCCAAAATCACAAGTGTCCATAGTTTCGAGAGTACAGATATAGAGAGCTGTGCCGTGATTATAGTGTAGTTTTTTAGTGATAGGAAAAAATAGAATATGATAGTCTGTAGATATATTCTTCAACAAATATAATAATTTTATAAATAGCAGAATGCTTAACACCTAAATAAAATATCTAATGTTTTATGTGTATAGTGCAGTTGAAAATTCGGTGTAACAATGATATTCTGATGATCTGAAGAACTAGTCTTTTATACCTGTATTTTGTAAAATGTATAATAGTACTTTGCAATTTATAGCGTAAACACAATTGCAGACATGTAAAGTAATTTATTATATTCTAAATAAAATCATCTTTGCATTATGTTAGCTTCGAAACGGCTGTCGTTTTATGGATATCGCCAGAGTAAAATAAGTACATTCATCTCATTTCTCGTGACATTCTTTAGGTTATACATACTGCTCATGAAATAATTTTCGTTCCTTGAATTTACTGGCTTTCAACTACATAATACTCCAAAGTAGACTCCTACATATTGGTTTATGATGTGGTTTGTAGCCAGGTCCAAAAAGGGGTTCTTTGAAATTATCACAGGATAATATATAAATCCAGGACTTCTCTCCGTGTATAAATCTTATACACTCATATAAAATATTTTATCTGTTATGACTGGTAATAAATCATTTTAATTTTTTACCTTTATACTTATGCAGTGAACGTTCCAATTCTGAGTTTAAATTTCCTCAGTTTAAATTTACTTACTGCTGTGCTATTCTGTCTACCCTCACACATTAAGTTGGAATCCATAATATATAAAGATGGAGCTGTCTTGCGTTTGTGTTTGCCTCGTGTTTTCTGTACGTATTACAACTACATAATAATACATTCTTTAGCGATCGTGCTGACGAGCTACATGTAGTAAATTAATTTATTTGCTCATTAATAGCGACACTCGAGTATAAGGTTAACCAATTTTTAAATTCAATCTAGTGCCTATAAGCAGCGTGTCTTAAGAATTCCATTTTTAGTGGTTTTGGGTTGTAACTGCCCTTTTTAGCATGTAAGAAGTCCTGTCAAAGGACTTGTCTCCGTATATAGATATTTATACGCTCCTAATAAATATTTAAATTCATTACCCTTAAATATATGCAATATATATATATATATATATATATATATATATATATATATATATATATATATATCGCTACTGATGTGCACATCATAGCGAGGTCCGGCGTGAGGGATGTCAATGCAGAAATACACGCAGCAAGTTTAGATGGGCTGGACACGTCGCCCGTTTCACCGATAATCGGTGGACCCGCAGTTGCCGAGTGGTACCCGCGCGAGCGGAAACGACCACTCGGAAGGCCTCCACGACGGTGGAGTTACGATTCAGAAGCAGGATTGGGATCACGTGGATTAGAAAGGCGCGATCCAGTGAGGAGTGGACAGCGTGCTGTGACCAGCAGTGTCAAATGGACGCCCTCCGGACTGGTCGGTCAAGGTGATCAAGGTGATACACACACACACATATATATTAAACAATTGAGTCAACGCAGTTGTTATTGAAATCATACAGTCAACGCAGGTGGTATTCAAATCATTTATACCTCCAACATATGTTTCAAAGAAAGCATTAGAATTATTCAGAGGGAATAAATCTCAATGCTTTCTTCCAAAAATATTTTGCATGTATGATTTCAATAACAACTGCGTTTGACTCATTTGTTAATATATATGTGGTGTGTGTGTATCACCTTGATCACCTTGACCGACCAGTCCGGCGGGCGTCCATTGACAATTTAGAAAAACTAGATAAAGCAAAACTCTCCAACACTACTTAATATACATAACGAGGCACTAAACACATGCAACTACCGCTTTTATCACAAATTTAAATTCTACCACGAATCCAAATGCCAGAATGACCGTACTGTACATTTCCGCAAATATTCTTGGGTAATCCCATTAAATTTGCACTCTAACTCATAATCCCTATCTTGTTTCTCACATATACAACCATCTGATTATATTCATATGTACGCGCATACACCCATGCGCGCGTATATATGTAAAAGTGAGGGTATGCATATATGCATGCATGTGGGTATATATAAACATATGTACACATGCAAGGTTATATATACCTCCATATGCAGGGGCGATGATACACACAGATGTGCGTATAAGTGCGGTATGAGGGCATACGCATGCGAATAAGGATTGTATATGTAACTTATCTGATATATTCATGTTTATACATCTTCCCATATATATTTTCTCAGACTACTAACACTGAACTGTTATTTCCTTAATTCTTCATATATTTGCTCACAATTAGAAGCTACTACTACACATTGGTCTTTCCTCTGCCTCTTAACCCCCGCCTCTATCTTACGCTATATACCTTTCCCCTCTTATCCCCACACCTTCTTTCAAATTACCTCCACTGACCACTGACTGATCTATATCTAATTGTTCTTTTTTCTTTAATCCCTTATTCATATCTTCAGGTTTTTATTCTTTATCTCTTTTTTTTTATTATTTGGTTATTTTTACTAATCTTCTCTATCCTTTCTCTTTCATTCTTTCTTTCTCTATTCTTTTTCTCTTTTTTTTTTCTCTTTATTTCATTCCTCTCTTCTTGTTTTCAATTTAACCATATTAATACACTCCCTATTGCTAGGTCATTTTAAATACAAACCTTGCCTCTGCAACACTGTATATAGATTCCCTTCTGGGAATGACCAAGTTTAAAAATCTGCTGGATCTCACTCATAAGGGAATCTCACATTGCTTATAAACTCTATATTTGGAAGGAGCCATATTAAACTCTGTTCGTCTTTTGGAATTTACTCAAAGGATATTGGAATATTGCATATATACAGTTACGCCTCTAAAACGGATCTACAAATTCAATACCCATACATATCCTACATCCATTTTCTTTCCTCCACCTCATTCTCTATTTTGTATGACATCGAAATTAACTATGACTTCCCTCTCACCACCGTCTTCGATGAAGGGATATTATTAATTAATATCCTAGAAATAGCTGTAAGACTTTCTATCTATAAATGCTCTAAATCTATACAGCCTTGGTTTTTATCTTATCCGCAAAAATTCTTATATATATATGAATAAATGAAGAATGGAGTCGAACGACGATTTTAACAAAATTATTTTTCTCTCGACACATGTTTCGAAGGCTGCATATTCCTAATTCCGAAGGAATAAAGGGTGCATTATGCCGCCATCTCATCAGGAAAGACAAGGACTTATGTCAGCACCATGAAGAGCAAAATGTTTAGATGACTGCCCACATGATGTCCACAGTAATAATGAGTGTTTCTTTAAAATATCCCGTTATAAGCAATGACGTCAAAGTTGGTTGGATGGAGAATGTTCTAAAGAGTTCAAGAGTTCAAATTTGGTTGGGAGGAGAAGGGGAGCTCTATAGGAAGGGGATAGAGTGCAAGCTGTATTTTATGGGGATGCGTGTGTGTATTCTATTGTTATGAGTTTGAGTGCTTGTGTGTGTGTATGTATATAACTGGATTCGTGCTGTGTGTGTGTGCGTGACTGTGTGTGTAGGTGACAATGTCAGAAACATTAGTAGTGAGGTGACAGATTTGTGTCTGTGTGTTCGATTGTGGGTATGATAGAAGAGAGAGGAATAGAGAGAGGTGGGGAGATGCAGAAAAAAAGAGAAAACATATCCCAACAAATTTAGTAGTATTCTTCATGTAATGTAGTAGAAAAAAGAAATTGTCTATGCTGGTGTTGTAGAAGTGAAACTAAATTATTAAATTCAAAGAGGTTATCTATACTAATCATCATTCATATGAGAGGAAAGTATGTCTCTGCCAATGTTTGCACTTATAGAATTTTTTCTATAATTGTGTTTACCAAGGGGAATTTGGAGAAAAGGATAAAAAGAGTTCGGAATTACAAAGCCACAGAATTTCCTGCCCTTATCAAAAGGAAAAGATACAGATAATATGGACAGTCCAGTTTGAAAGTTATATTGCTGTCCTTAAGACGCCAAACTAATTACTTAGTCCTGTAATCTGTTGTTTCTCTTATCTCGGAAAGTTGAATAATGATTGGAAATTCTCTGGGACAAACGATATATATATATATCTACATACTGTATATAAACATATACAGATATATACATACATACATGCACACACACACACACACACACACACACACACATATATATATATATATATATATATATATATATATATATATATATATATATGCAAATACTGACTTAAATCTTCCAGGAATCCACCACCTATTCCTCGAGAAAATCCTTTTCGAACTTATTAGAAATAATTAAATTCGGTAAATATAGCAACCAATTACAGAGAAATATGAAAGAAAAAAATTAAGGAAATTAAACAACTGGAATAAGATCTTCGTTAATTCTGATAAGACAAGAAACTTATGTGCACTTGATAGGGACGTTTACAAGCGTCGAATTTCGAATAGCGTCACAGATTCATACAAGAGAATAACACAAATATAGTACATGGGTGAATTTGGGAAGCATAAGAATAGCTAACAATCTTAAGATTAGCGATAGGATAGAATATCTTTCCCCAGACCCGCTTATATTACCCTAAAGACCATGAAGCCAATTTTAATAGAAAGCTCAATGTAGATTGATCATCCGGATAAAACTGAAATGGCATTATTAGCAAATATGTTTTGGATCGTATTTAACTGAGTTAGATAGTTCAATTAGATTTCAGAATTTGGAAGAATAGTAAGTCAGTTATAGAATGGTTTAAAGGGATTAACTAAAGCATAATTGCAATTTATTGACTTTTACCCATCAATATCTAGGACTTTACTCCTAAGGGCATTAGACGTCGCCATGCAGTATGTCAACATCGATAACTCGGAATTGATATTATCACCATACGAAGAAATCACTTCTTTTTTTTTTCGAGGATTCCACCTCGGTTAAGAAGAGTGAAGATTCTCTTTTCGATGTCCTTATGGGGGCATACGACGGGGTTGAGTTATGTATGCTCATGGGAGCCTATATTCTACATAATCTAAAACTAGAATTCCCGTTTATAGATGCAGGTTTATAAGGGATGACGGCCTTATAGCCACCCATAATTTGAACGGCCATGAATCAGATAAACTTAGAAAGGACCTTATTGCTTTCTTCCAAAGGATGGGCTTACGGGTTACGAGAGATACTAACCTGAAAAGTGTAGATTTTTTAGATGTAAATTGGATTTAAGTCGGGTAAATTAAAAACTTACCGTAAGCCTAATGATAGCTAACTTATATTAGCAAAGAATCAAATCATCTCCCAGTTATTCTTAGGAACTTAGTCAGCAATGTAGGTAGACGAATATCGTCAATTTTTTGATGAGGTAGCATTCCGTAGTGCTGCACCTTATTACGATAGCGCATTAAGGAATAGTGGATTCTCTGAGAAGATCCAGTATAACCAACTTAATGCTAGTAGTAATGCTGGTTCAACCCAGATTTCAATTTGGCCGTAAAAACAAACATAGGGAATTCTTGAAATTAGTCTCTAGGCATTTTCAACAGGATCATAAATTGTATAGAATATTTTATAGAAGAACTATTAAGATCAGATATTCTTGCTGCAGAAACTTCGCCTCTTTCGTTAACCAACACAACAGTTAATTTATTGATAACTAGCATTAAATACCCGTCGTTGCCGAGTCATAGTGCTAGTGCATGTATATATGAGTATATATATGTGTACATATTACATGTACATCTATATATAGACATCTACACATAAAATACAAAATACAAGTTATATCTTGATATCGCTAGTGATAACAATACTCAAAATATATAACAGACTGGAATTGTTAGCCCGTCTATTGTAATTTCGATCAATTGTATCTTGTCCTCCCTCTTGTATAGAAGTGTGGCTACAATCGAGCCCACCTCTACTTCGGGAATGGGGGGAGGGCATTTAAAATTTTTTTCCGGGACGTCCTACGTCCCAGATATAAAGGTAAAAGTAAGATATTTCCACTTTGCAAGTTCGAGTCGAGTACTCCCTTGCACTCGAACGTTGCTTCTATTGTGGCGAATTTACCGCCTCTGATTAGATATCTTTCATAGTCGCACCAAGACACTTTTCGAAGGTGCTTTCCTCCATGTTGTTTTAATTACCCACTAGGGGCGAACATAGATGGGACAATAAATCTGATGTGGGGTCAGACACACGGATGGGTTTTTAAATAAATCGAATTTAAAAATTTACATGAAATTACAAAATAGACACAAAATCGAATGATGGAACAGACCGAAGACATTACGTGGAGTGGTGCGGGTTTAGCTCGGACCCCACGAGCCCCGCCTCCCCACTGATACTTTTGGTTTCGTTTGGTTTACATTTATGTTGTATCTTTCACTCGCAACTTTCGTGCTACATCTTTCCATCGTTCTTCATACACTCTCCTAGTCAGGCATATTCTCTCCAGCCCTATCTTCCTTTTCAGGTGAAAGATGAAATAATTCATCAAATCAGGGCCGGAGATGAACTTGCCTGACTGTAGACCTTTCATTCTCGTCTTCCATATCACCTCTTTCGCAATTGCTACTACAACGAGAAAACAAAACTTACCTTCTTTCGCGAGGAAATCCGGTGGGTCAATTTTTGTAATCGACTCAGTCGACAGCTGTACTCTTCGTGTACCTGACAACAGCTGTTCGGCATAAACCCACACCTCAGACACGTCCGGACAATGAACAATAGCGTGCGGTACGGTTTCCTATCCCGCCCGCATCTTGGACATATCGGACTGTCTTGGCCACCGTGCCTTGCGAGTTTATCCGAACAGGTAGAGCTCCTCTGTAGCATTGCCATGCCAGAGATTTCTGGAAGTTGTCCAGTGTCCTCGGCTTGAACGTACGTCGGAACAGACTGGCCAGCTGATTATCGTCGAAACCTAGGGTTTCCCGCAAGTATCTTCACTTCCTCCGCCTCTACCAACCTCTATAGAAGAATGTGGTGGAACCCCCACCGCAGGCGTTGCCCGAGCGACGGAATAGCAGGAATAGCAAGTACCAAGTTTCGATCTACGATTCAGCCAGGTTTCCCATCCACCGAAACTAGTGAACTTGGGAAACATCAGTTTTGCTAGCGAAGACCACACCCGTTCACCATCCAGGTAGAGCCACAGATGTCTTAACCTCAGCGCATGTCTGCGCATCATCAGCCAAGGCATCCCTAGCCCACCCTTTAACGGTTGTTGACAGCAAGTAGAGCGTTTCACAAGTGGTTTCCGGCCCTTCCACAAGAAGTAGAAGAGCTGTCTTTCCAACTTGATCAACCACGAATCAGGGCAAGGAACGACGGAAAGCGGTAGGTGATAACGATGCGATAAACACATTGGCCAACTCCGCACTCCCTTTCAAGGATAGCCACCGCCAAGACCAGGTCTTGGCTACTGCAGCCACCTTGCTCGTTACCTCGCCCCAATTCTTCTCTATTTGGAGGTCTGGACCGAACCAGACCCCTAGCAATTTAATCGGACCCTCCGTCCAACGTCCCACGACGCTGTCAGGAGGCATCGACTTGCCTCTCCAGGTGCCGAGTTGCAAGCCGACTGACTTTTCGCGATTAACTTTTGCTCCTGTCACCGTCTCGTAAACCTCTATGACCTTGCCTACTTTATAGGTGGTCCATTTCGGTTACGATGATGGTGATGTCATCCGCGTACGCTAACACTGATTTTCCATTACCTGGCTGTCTCGGGATGCCGCTCAGTTTTCGCAGTAATGGCTCTAGAGCCATCACATACAAAAGCGGGGAGAGCGGACACCCTTGACGAACCGAGCGTTTGATTTTGAACGGCTTCGACAAGAAGCCGTTCACCCGAACTACCGAGTCGATGTTATCATAAATTTGGATAATCCACCTGAGGAAGCCAAGGCTCAGCCCGAACTGTGCCAGGCAGATACCAGGTAACGATGGTCGACCCTATCAAAAGCTTTAGATTGGTCTAAATTGACCAGTGCCCCACCCTTGCCAGAATCACTATTAAACCCCTCTATAGTGTACCGCATTAGATGGAGATTATCCTGAATGGTTCTGCCCGGAACGGCACATGTCTGTGCCTCCCCGATCAGACCATCCGCGACACGCGCCAATCTTTTCGATAACGCTTTGGCCAAAATCTTCAACTCTGTGTTTAGCAGAGTGATGGGCCTGAATTATCAATACACTCCCCCTTGCTCGGGTCCTTTCTGACGAGTGTCACTACTCCCCGGCGCACAGATCTGGGTATAAGCCCGTTCTGCTGCCAGTTCGCATAGACTCTCCGCCAGTAGGTGCCCGAACAAGTCTGGCATACTCTTATATAACTCATAGGGTAGACCATCCAAACCCGGCGCCTTGCCCGCGCCGCAGTCCGCCATTGCCTCAACCACTTCCTCAGGCGTGATTGGCCCTTCACAGCCCTCCGCATCTCGCCCCGATAAGCGCGGCAGCCCGTCGAGTAGGTCCGTCCGTAAAGGCCCTCCTCCTATCCAGTCCGCCGCACTCACCGAAAAGCTGAGCGAAGTGCTCCTGAAAGGCCTCACACATCTCCTCGGGTTCGTTTATCAACTCACCTTGTTGGTTCGTCAAAGATCGAATCGTGGCATCGTTACCATGCTGTGCTTCCACCACTCGGGCCCCTCTCACGGCGTTTTCCTTCTCATCCCATATGGAATTTCTAGCCCTGACAATGCAGCCCATGTGTTTGGCCTCGAGGTGCTGGTTTAACACCAGTCTCTTGGACGCCACCTGAGCCGCAGAGCCAGTTTTCAAGGCTTTCTCTAATTCTTAACTAGAGTAGTTTCCCTTCTAGCCTCTCTAGCCACTACTCCTATGCTATATCTAATTGACTCAAAATTGATGGCTCGTTTGAGGGCGTACCACCATTTGTTATTAATGATGGTACCAGATAGTGCCCTCTGAATTATATTCCTAATCCGGTCTTTGTACTCCTTAATCGCCAAAAGGGACGTATTAAGTTTCCAGTAACCGGATCCTCTATTTTTAACCTTATCTATGTCAAGCTTACAAGTGACCATTTTATGATCACTGTAGCTGATCGGGTAAAACTGTGGACACTTAGCTATTTTACTGTCTACTTTTCTAATTAGAATTCTATCTAAATATGACCTGGAAGATCCGTCACTGTTTGACCATGTCCACAATGGAGTGTTCGGAAATTCCAGCCTATAAGGATCTGCTAGCTCAAAGCGGCTTAGCAGATCCATGAAGCCACTGTTACCTTTTCTATCTGAACGCGAGCCAACACAATCTACATCCGCTTTGCAAATTGTGTTAAAGTCTCCTAGCACAACTAATGAATGCGAAGTACCAAGAAAGTTTTCTAGTTCACGAAAATAATCACTTTGCCCTGTATGGTTGGGTGCGTAAATTGCAACCAGTCTGATAACTTTACCATTACTGAACGTCAAATCCATGACGACCAGCCTACCTTCTGGATCTGCAAAAATTAACTTTTTCTCAGAAACCCGGTTTCTTTTTATTAGGACCAACACCCCACTTCCGCCAGTAGGACTGCCAGGAGAGAAAAAACTCTCGTAGCCGTCAACAGCGGGAGTAGACCTCTTGGCCCCTCTAACCAGGTTTCTGTAGCAACAATAACATCTAAATTACGCGACCTGATATCATGCAGGAAGCGACCTTGCTTCCAGCCTGCTCCCAGGCCGCGCACATTCAAACAACCAACATAAATGTAATCCATTACTTACCTTTATATCAGTGGTTCGGTTTTCTCTCGTTCTTCCAACTCTTTTTCTGGGCCTCGCGGGGAAGTCTGACGTAGGCCCTCGAATATATGTGGAGATGTCACCTCCAATCTAAGTGGGCCTACGTCGTGGGAGAAGTCGGATTTTATCCGCCCGTAATCCTTCCGGCCTATTCTGTAGATCACAAAGTCATTTTTCTCTTCCACTTTCTCTACCTTGGCCATAGCAGCCAACACGTTTCCTAGTCTGCTATTCGCTGCCTTTACGGCCATATATGAGTCCATTGTCTCTCTTTTCTTGCCGCAGCCGAAGCACCTCGGCCTCTTGCCCTCCACGAAAACAGTTATTTTTTCCTCTTCGCTAATTTTTACTGTTTCTGGAATTTCTTCCAGTGTTTGTGTCTCCGCCTGAATGGCTATCACTATCTTTTGTCCTTTCCAGAACTCCTCTTCTTCCACTGTGGCCTGGAGGATGTTTATTTTTTCCTCCAGGCCTACCATCACTGCTGCCACCAGACATTCTGCATCTGCCTCTGGGGGAATGTTGTTCATTGTTATTTTTGATGTCCGCTTTCCTCTATATAATGGTAATAGGACGATGTTTTCTGCTTTGAAAGTCTCCATTGATAGTTTTTTCGCTATCTCTTCAGAGGTAAAACGCACCTCCACTGTGCCGTATTTTTTACCTCTGTTTATATATGTTATTTTGTCCATTATTGGTTTCAAACATAACTCTATTTTTTTCTCCTCGATTTTCTGAATCATTCTTGTAGCTGTGTTGTACGTTTTGTAAATAATTCTTTTCCTCTCTATATCTTCATGTTTCTGTACGTCTGCGACCACAGTCACTTCCGTGCCCTCTTTCTTTACACTGTCTGCGAATTTTTCTAGATTTTCCACGTTTATTGATTTAATTTTTTTCCAGCTACTTCAGCGAATTTTTTCGCTGGAGTTGATGCTGGTATTGGTTTTCTATTTTTTTGGGCGACGCCGCCTCCTTTTTCTTCGGCGATAACGCCTCTTTTTTTCTTGGCGACAACGCCTCTTTTTTTCCTGATGTCAACGCGGGTATTCGTCCTCGCTCGTCACGGGCGAATAGGAGATGGGGGACTCCATCTTAAACAAATGGCTTTAACAAGCCTTTGGAGATTCCAAAATAATTGTAGTTTCCCCCCACGGAGGGGGGAACACCAACGCGAAGTCCTCGCGCGAAGGCTGACTTCTTCAGTTAAACAACAGTAAACAACAGGTATACAAACAATATAGAAAAACAGAGATAATACTATGAGAGCAGAATATATAACTTACTAACAGACGCAAAAATAGCTTTCTCATGTGATTTTATTACTACCCACAAGGGGCGAACATAGATGGGACAATGCAATCGGGGAACTTAAAATAAGAAAGCGAATGACATGAAAAGGAAAAATAAAAGTAAAAATGACATATGAAAGAATATTTACAATGAGATGTAAATGTCCACTCGATCCCCGGAATCGAGAGGTTACATTTTCGTCACATATATTTCACAAAATTTTCTTTTTTCTCTTTTTTCTTTTTTTTTTCTTCTCACAATTCTACACATATTCTATAATAGTTTTCACTTCTCTAAAGTCCATCACTGAGCCCTCAGGCGGCCGCTCTCTCACTCACTCGAACCTTCGTGTAAAATATTACACTCTCTCCGGCAGCTCTGAGGAACTCACCGGCTCTTTCTTCGGGGATTAGAGCAGTCTCCTGCCACTGATCGGTCATCCTGTTGACCCATATATGTCCCTCCGTATTACATGTCAAGTCTTTCATTTCAGGGCAGAAATGGAAGGTTACTAACTTGTAGTAGTAGTAATCTTGTTTCCGTCCTACGTTTTCCTTCATTTTCCTTTTCGGGCTTATTTCTTCTTGTTCTCCTTCTTGTTTCTCTCTCTTTTTCTCTCTTTCTCTCTTTTTGCCTTCTTTTCTTTCTCCTTCCTTCTCTTGTCTTTTTGTTTTTCTTTGTCTGTTCTCTCTTCTCTCTCTCTGTGTTTTATGTTCCTTTTCTTTTCCTTTTGTGTGTCGTCTTTTCTTTTCCTTTGATTCTGATCTCTCTCTTGTTTTTTTCCTGTTGTTTCTTTTTCCTTTTTTCTTTCCTCCTTCTGTCTTTTTTGGTTCTATTTCTTTCTTTTCTTTTATTTCTTTTTCCTTCATTGACTTATTATTTCCTTTCTCTTGTTGTTTTGTTTCCTTTTCTATGTTTTCTTTTGTTTTCTTTCTCATTTACAGTATTCTTCTTTTCTTCAAGTTCTTGCTCGCACTCCGCTACGAATTCGTATAACGGGCACTCTTTTTAATGTGCCCCCTTGTCCCACACAAGTAACATTTTGGTTTTCTCCCTCTACAATTACACTGAGGGTTTTTTCCTCTTCAATTTCAATTCTGTAGGGGAACCTTTCAATATCCTCTTTTGTGGCCATCAACCACAGTTCTACCCCTATCCTCTCCAGTTTACCGCGTTGGACTCCTTAATAGATTCCACCTCCACTTCCTCTTCTTGCTGCTCCTAGAATAGCTGTTGCCAGCCATTCTGTTTTCACTTCTAGGGGTATATTCGGGATTTTAACCCGGACCCCTCTTCTTCCCTTGTATGAGGGCCACATTGTGAATTTTTCGGCTCTTAGTACGGTGGTAGCCAGTGAGGCCGCAATTTCTTCCGTTGCACATCTCACCTCCACCGTACCAATTTTCTTGCCTCTACCACGTAGTTATTTTCCCCATTATGTCTCCCAGACATTTTTCAATTTCGACTATCTCCACTCTTGCCAGTTTCTTCGTATTTTTGTCTTGGTTCTGTATGTCAGTCTTGCTTTCTTTATCCTCTTTTGCTTCGCGGGGGGGATTAGCTTCACGCTATCACCCTCCTTTTGAAGAGCTTTTCATATTCTTTGAGTTTATCCTTCTCAAAGAAAACCTCCTTTATGATTATCGACGAATCGTTATTTTTCCCGGTGACCACCGCGTAAGTCGCCATGACTAGAGGGTCAATTCACCTTCTTCGGAAGGTTTCCACACGTGGAGGCAAACGCCTCGCGCGATATCAAATCAATTTACACAGAAAAAATTCCACCGTCTAGTCACAGATAACAACACACGTAGCTTTCCTCCATGTTAGGGGCTACGAAGAATGGCGGACATAACAAAACATGGGGGACATAGAACAATATGATTAAATTTATGAGCAAATGAAAATGAAAAATGATAATATGAAAGCGATGCTAACGGCCCCCTCCGCCAGCATCACTTACCTGTCCTTTTGTTTTCACTGTCACCTGAATGTTCATTCCCAATACGAAGACCATCCATATCCATTCTTACTCCGAAACTGTCCTCCATATATTCCACGAATTCATCGCTCATTCTTGTATCTTTCACCTCCCAATTCTCCCTTTCACACCTCAACACAAACTCATCTATATTTATTCTTTTTCCAGCACTGCATATCTGGTCCCATCCATTTCATACATACCATTCATACTCCTCCATTACCCTTTCAACCTCTTTCTGTTCAGTCACAATATAAATGTTCGGCCTGGTTCGTTTTCAAACTCATGTCTGTCTGTATATTATTTTTCTTTTGTTTTCTTGTTGGAGGGGAGCGGGTGGGTTCACTGTCTGCAGGGGTAGGGTGGGATTCAGAGGGTGCGGGTGGTGTTGGGGTGGGTTGGGGCTTCGCACAGTTTTCTTTTTCTTTCTTTTTCTCTTTTTCTTTTTTTTTTCTTCTCACAATTCTACACATATTCTATAATAGTTTTCACTTCTCTAAAGTCCATCACTGAGCCCTCAGGCGGCCGCTCTCTCACTCGAACCTTCGTGTAAAATATTACACTCTCTCCGGCAGCTCTGAGGAACTCACCGGCTCTTTCTTCGGGGATTAGAGCAGTCTCCTGCCACTGATCGGTCATCCTGTTGACCCATATATGTCCCTCCGTATTACATGTCAAGTCTTTCATTTCAGGGCAGAAATGGAAGGTTACTAACTTGTAGTAGTAGTAATCTTGTTTCCGTCCTACGTTTTCCTTCATTTTCCTTTTCGGGCTTATTTCTTCCTTGTTCTCCTCTCTTTGTTTCTCTCTTTCTCTCTTTTTGCCTTCTTTTCTTCCTCCTTCCTTCTCTTGTCTTTTTGTTTCTTTGTCTGTTCTCTCTTTCTCTCGTGTTTTATGTTCCTTTTCTTTTTCCTTTTGTGTGTCGTCTTTTCTTTTCCTTTGATTCTGATCTCTCTCTTGTTTTTTTCCTGTTGTTTCTTTTTCCTTTTTTCTTTCCTGACTCTGTTTTGGTTCTATTTCTTTCTTTTCTTTTATTTCTTTTTCCTTCATTGACTTATTTTCCTTTCTCTTGTTGTTTTGTTTCCTTTTCTATGTTTTCTTTCTCATTTA
Source organism: Octopus sinensis (assembly GCF_006345805.1). Classification (NCBI taxonomy): domain Eukaryota; kingdom Metazoa; phylum Mollusca; class Cephalopoda; order Octopoda; family Octopodidae; genus Octopus; species Octopus sinensis. The sequence goes on along the minus strand of NC_043004.1, from coordinate 72,400,962 downwards.
CAGTATTCTTCTTTTCTTCAAGTTCTTGCTCGCACTCCGCTACGAATTCGTATAACGGGCACTCTTTTTAATGTGCCCCCTTGTCCCACACAAGTAACAGTTTGGTTTTCTCCCTCTACAATTACACTGAGGGTTTTTTCCTCTTCAATTTCAATTCTGTAGGGGAACCTTTCAATATCCTCTTTTGTGGCCATCAACCACAGTTCTACCCCATATCCTCTCCAGTTTACCGCGTTGGACTCCTTAATAGATTCCACCTCCACTTCCTCTTCTGCTGCTCCTAGAATAGCTGTTGCCAGCCATTCTGTTTTCACTTCTAGGGGTATATTCGGGATTTTAACCCGGACCCCTCTTCTTCCCTTGTATGAGGGCCACATTGTGAATTTTTCGGCTCTTAGTACGGTGGTAGCCAGTGAGGCCGCAATTTCTTCCGTTGCACATCTCACCTCCACCGTACCAATTTTTTGCCTCTACTCACGTAGGTTATTTTCCCCATTATGTCTCCCAGACATTTTTCAATTTCGACTATCTCCACTCTTGCCAGTTTTTCTTCGTATTTTTGTCTTGGGTTCTGTATGTCACTGTCTTGCTTTCTTTATCCTCTTTTGCTTTCGCGGGGGGGATTAGCTTCACGCTATCACCCTCCCTTTTGAAGAGCTTTTATATTCTTTGAGTTTATCCTTCTCAAAGAAAACCTCCTTTATGATTATCGACGAATCGTTATTTTTCCCGGTGACCACCGCGTAAGTCGCCATGACTAGAGGGTCAATTCACCTTCTTCGGAAGGTTTCCACACGTGGAGGCAAACGCCTCGCGCGATATCAAATCAATTTACACAGAAAAAATTCCACCGTCTAGTCACAGATAACAACACACGTAGCTTTCCTCCATGTTAGGGGCTACGAAGAATGGCGGACATAACAAAAACATGGGGGACATAGAACAATATGATTAAATTATGAGCAAATGAAAATGAAAAATGATAATATGAAAGCGATGCTAACGGCCCCCTCCGCCAGCATCACTTACCTGTCCTTTTGTTTTCACTGTCACCTGAATGTTCATTCCAATACGAAGACCATCCATATCCATTCTTACTCCGAAACTGTCCTCCATATATTCCACGAATTCATCGCTCATTCTTGTATCTTTCACCTCCAATTCTCCCTTTCACACCTCAACACAAACTCATCTATATTCTTCTTTTCCAGCACTGCATATCTGGTCCCATCCATTTCATACCATTCATACTCCTCCATTACCCTTTCAACCTCTTTCTGTTCAGTCACAATATAAATGTTCGGCCTGGTTCGTTTTCAAACTCATGTCTGTCTGTATTTATTTTTCTTTTGTTTTCTTGTTGGAGGGGAGCGGGTGGGTTCACTGTCTGCAGGGGTAGGGTGGGATTCAGAGGGTGCGGGTGGTGTTGGGGTGGGTTGGGGCTTCGCACAGTTTTCTTTTTCTTTCTTTTTCTCTTTTTTTTCTTCCTTCTCCCACTCTTGTTACATCTCCTCTTCTTCTGTCGTTTCTTTTTCCCTTTGGTTCTCTTTGGTTTCTTCCTCTTTTGGGGCTTCCGCGACGATTTCCTTTTCTTTTTCTTTGGTGGGGGAGGGCAGTAGGCTCTTATGTGACCCCTCAGGCCACACTTGTAGCACCTGGGCGCCCTACCCTCCACCCACACTCTCATAATAATATTTCCAGTTTTTATACTGTCCGTAAGCTTTTCTATAACTTCCGCCTCCGTCTGTATGTTCATTACTAGTGTGGCACCTCACACGCCTTCATATTTCATAATGGCGTGGAGGATGTCCACTTTATCTTCATTTCCTTGATAACCGCAGCCGTTATTAATTCGCCCTCTAGGTGTGGAGGTATTCCTTCCACCCTAATTCTGGTGGTCCTTCTATTCAAATACGAAGGGAACAAGTAAAACTTTTCTGTACTCACCACCTTGGCTGCTATATTCCTGGCTGCTTTCTCACTTTTAAATTGTACCGTTATGGTTCCATATTCTAATCCTTTTGTCATGTACACAATTTCTCTCCTGTCTGTTGAAAGCCTCTTCAATTGCTTCCATGTTAATCACTTCCATTTTTCTACCTCCATTCATAAATACTTTATATTTAATGGTTCTACGATGGAACCGGTCTCCGCGCCCTGCTAGAGGCAACAGCTCAACCTCTCCGTCCTCCTCCTCCTTCATGAACTCCTGAAAGTCCGTCAACTTAGCCAGGTCTATCTCTTTTTCTGTTGACTTCTTCGTTATACCTGCGTGGGTGCTTTCCATTTTTTTCACCGCCAACTCCTCCTCAGATGTCGACGAATTTTCAGAGAAATTTCTCCCTTCCATCTCATCCGTTTGGTAGAGGCGGCTCATAGTCGCCTCAGACCGAAAAACGGCCTCCCGAACAGAAAACGTGCGACGCACAGAACCAGTGCGACGCGAAACCGCACCAACCGACGTTCCAATTCCGCAACCACAATTTACTTTTTGTTCTTTTTTCTTTTTTAACCGAATTTTACAGAGCGCAAAAAAACGCGACCTTTTTTCTCTACATTGTATACTTTATAGACAATAGTCTTTTCTTTAATTTAATTTTTTATTATCTATCTGGACTATTCCATTTCTGCACGCTAATTTTATTTTTTTATTCCCATTCATGTGAAACCACTTATTCAAGTTCAAGTCATTGATGCAATTTTATACCAATTGCTATTTTTACTTTTGTTATGTTACGATTATATTATACTTTAGTTTGATTTTAATTATTACTTACTACATATAATTCAATTGTTATTATTTTTATTGTTAAAGTGAAAGTATCTGAAACGTTTTTGTTTCACTTTTAACACGTAATACTGAAATAGTGGAGAAGATATGATATTGCTATGGGCTCGCTCTAGGCAAGAAGTTGAACATTTTTTTGCCCATGACACTACATGGACCCTAAGTAAAGCATGTGTAAAATTTGAATGAAATTGCTTGTGTAGTTCTCAAGTTTTAGGGGAAAACACACAGACAGACATTCTCAGTTTTATATATATATAAAGATAAGCATAGTGCCGATCCTCTTTAAAAATGTAATTACAAAGATAGATCCTCCTGTCCGTTTGAAAGGAAATGTTTGGAAAAAGGAATCGTATAGAGATCCTAGGTGCAAATGGAAGGCTCACCTGAATATAGGACTTATACAGGGGCTTCTGAAAATTCTTTTACAACCCGATTTTATTCGCACAAAAATTCCTTTCGGTACCTAGAAAATAAGACGAAGACTAGCCTGGCGAAATATATATGGGAATTAAAAGAAAAACAAGCCTGACCTTTCAACGTGTCATGGAGTATTTTAGATAGAGCGGCACCATACAGGCAGATGCACATATAAGGAATTTCAAGTGCGACCTGTGTTTGCTAGAGAAATATTTTATTTTATTCCAAGACATTAATTCTTTGAATCAAAGAAACGAACTATTGAATTCATGCAGACACGCAACTAAATTCAAAATGTCAAATATCAATATCCGATATGGAGAGCGTATATTTTTGTTCTTTGAGTTTTTGATTCTTGCACAAGTTTTTGATCACACTGTTGAATTTGTTTTGTATTATGCAGGTTTTATTCCGCATCGCAAAGTTTTTGATATATTTCGATATATTTCTTAAGAAAAACCTTCGACTTATTTCATTTACTTTTATTGTATTTTATAAACCCACTTTGGTCGTTTAATTTATGGATAATTCAATATAGGGTGTTATATTTTGCATGTCTTTTATCTAAAATTTGTATTATTATGCACTCAGCAATTTTTAAAAAGATAATGTTTTGTATACGTCACATCCTAGACATGTTTTTATGTGAATATTTGTATTGGCATGCATATGTATTTGTAAGTATATGTGTAAGTGAGCGTGTATGTTTGTACTTATGCACATACATACATGGATGTATTTGTGTGCATCTATTCACTTGGATTTGTGTGGATGTGTTTTTACATACTTGCCTCTATATATATATGTGTTCTTATATGTGTATTTACTGCATAAATAGACTTTTATATACACATGTATACGTAATTTTATTTTGTGAATACTCGTTACACATAGTCAGACATTTTTCTTTTTTCTTTTTTTCTTTCTTCCTTTCTTTCGTTATTTTTTCTCTCCCTATTCGTTACTTGTATAGAGTCCTGTAACTTTACGTCCGTCTCCCCTTCTCTTACTCACGTCTTTAGCTTTCTGTTCCTTATAAGATCGTTACATTTTCTTTTCTTCCTCCTCTCTGCGTTTTACTTCTAGTCTATATGTATACACCAAGTGATTTTTGCAAGTGAGCAAGATTGCGTATACATATGTGTACATATATTTGTGTGTATATTTTCGTTTTGCATTTATATGTCTGTATATGTATGTATGTTATCTGTGCACATCTATCTGTGTATTTTGATATATGCATGTATATTGACGGTTTAGTATGAGTATATACTGTTGTTAAATATTTTAATATATTTTAATTTCAAATTTTATGTATTAATTGTATTAATCGAATTATATTTTCTACATAATTAATGACAATATGTATTTGAATCAACACTTCGATTTAAGGTTTTTCCCCGACTTTTTAAAATTTATTTGAACTCATTTATTTTGTTTGTTTATTTTGTTTATCGCTCGCCTATGACCATTATTTGAAAGGACCAACGAAACAAATCCATTTTTGAAAGGTATATCGTTTAGCTAGTTTTGATCAAATTGTTATCTCGGTTATATTTTAACAAAACTGTCCGACGAACGGGAACGTGAAACTCCGAGTAACAGCTTTTCTACATTTCTGCTGCTTTTAAATAAAGTACACACACACACACATATATATATATATAATATATATATATATATAATATATATATATATATATATTATATATATATATATATATATATATATATATATGTATGTATGTATGTATTTATGAATATGCAATATATATATACATACATATGAATTCATATTTTCAACCGCTTTTGTTCTGTTTACAATTTGTTATATTTCATTGCTTATCAATTAACCAACCGTAATTGAGACAAAGTAATTTTTAAAAATTGATAACCAGTTAGATTAAGTAAATGATTAAAAATAATCCCTCCCCACTTCCCGCAAGATTTAAACTACTGCAATAATAAACAACGGAGAAGAAAGCTTACCACGTTTCCTTCTATATATATAATATAAATTTGTCTGCGAATTATCCTATAATACGTATGTACATATTAGTATGTTTAAATGGAAAAATATATATGTATTATATTCTATATTCTATATTATATATATGTGAATAACAGAATTCATCTAATATTGATACAATTAGTAATAGCTGATTATTGCAGATGCTTATAAATGTAAATATGTATGTATATTTCAGTATATATAAAGGTATTTATGTATATCTATATATGTGTGTATATGTATATCTATATGTATATAAGTATTCAAATGTGGGTATATTTTATTTATTTATATTTATATTTATATTTATTTATAACTTAACATTATGTACTTTATAATCTCTGACGAAGCCTAGAGATATACTCAAGTACCTCATTTTCATCTACCACTTACTTCACTCCACTTGAGTAATAAAGGTAGAATGAGGTATGTTTATTTCTTGGTTGAAACAGCTGTAAGTTATTTTCCAAATTCATGTTTGTTATTTTCTAATAATTACTGGTATGCGTATATATTACTATATTTTATATCTTATATGTAAAGCAAATATGTTACATGTATGTATATTATTGTAATTATCTGTCTAGTAAATAAATAAATGAGTTAGCATAATATAATGTCTAAAAGTTGTCTCTCTCTCTATATATATATGTATGTGCGTGTGTGTGTGTGTGTGACTTTGTGTGTGCGTGTGTGTGTAGGAGTGGCTGTGTGGTAAGTAGCTTTCTTACCAACCACATGGCAATTTGGGCAAGTGTCTACTACTATTTCCTCGAGCAAACCAAGCCCTGTGAGTGATTTGGTAGACGGAAACTAAAAGAAGGCGTCGTTATATATATATATATATATATATATATATATATATATATATATATATTTGTTGTGTGTGTGTGTGTTTGTCCAACATCGCTTGACAACAGATGGTGGTGTGCTTAAGTCCCCATAACTTAGCGGTTCGGTAAAAGAGACCGATAGAATATGTGTGTGCGTGTAATACATATATTACACACGCACACTTCCAAGGCTTGCACATGAAATATCGAGCTATAACTTTAGAGATCTGCCTTTCCTACCGATCCTCAGGCTCCGATAGTCTTTTTCGTTAGATAAATCCTTTGTTTTTTCTTATTTTAACTTTCATAAGCTGTAATTGAAGAGTGCTCTATCCAAGGGAGAGCATAATAACGAATCATGGTTCTTTTGAAAAAGAAAAAGAAAGGAATCAATTTAGAATTAACCCATAAAAAAACGAAATAAGATGCAATATATTTATTTCAAAATAAGTTTATAAGTTTATAAATCTGTTTCAGTCATTTTAATTCTGACAAAAATAATAATAAAGAAATTTGTATGTGATTATACACACACACACACACAAATATGAACACGCTGTCCTCCTCTGTTTCTCAATATGGAACTCTTGAAACAAATGTGCAAATATTCTGTTGAACACTCTCGATACCAGCGCACCAAGTGTGAGGATAAACTAGTTGAGTCCTGTGCACTCAACGAGCCGCAATTCTTAATACATACATACATAGATACATACATACAAACATACCTACATACATACAAAAAACAAACAAACAACATACATACATACACACATACATACATACATGCATACATACATACATACATACATACATACATACATACATACATACATACATACATACATACATCGGGATAGTCAGTGGCACATTGGGTCTGAAAATACTGGTCACCATGTGACTAAGGGAGCCCTCCCGGAACTACAATACTATGATTATTATTATTATCTTTCTCTTTTGTATTAAAAGTATTCTTTTCAACTGCCTACAAATACATCGAGGTTGAAAAAATTAATGCATTCTTCCAGGGGTGAATATAAACTCTCAAACTTGAGGGAATGGGCCCCTTAGATACTAACATGGGTCCTCATATATGGATTGTAATGGCGCAGGGGCCCACTTGCCATCGGGCAAGCTGGCAACCTGGCCAGTCCGCTACTGATGATGGTAGCAGACTCTCATAATCCGAGAAAGACAGTCCTGCAATTTCTTGTTGGATAACCAGCACAAATGTTTTGTGTATAGAGATGAAATGCTTATGCTGTCCATTAGCATACTCCCTCAATCAAAACCGATGTTGCCTGAATAGGTGCACGGTGTACCACAGGTCAGGAGTTGAAGGGATTGCTGGGCAACAACGCCAGATGAAGTAACTTTCATTGGATCACAACGCACCATCCTGTCTAGGAACTGAAACCACGATTTCGCGCTTGTTAGAGCATCACTCTATCCACAAGGATATGCGCCCTCACATATCCGTGCATCCCTCATTCTCCATAAACTCCATCCTTCCATCCATACAGGCATTCAAACAACAAACAAACATACAAACATACATACATATACACATGCATCTCTCTCTTTCTCTCTCTCTCTCTATCTTTCTCTCTCTCTCTTTATTTCTCTCTCTCTCTCTTTCTCTCTCTTTCTCTCTCCTCTCTCTCTCTCCTCTCTCTCTCTCTCTCTCTCTCTCTCTCTCTCATCTCTCTCTCTTTATATATATATATATATAATATATATATATATATATATATATATATATATATATATATAAATATACACCCATATTTCTTTGTCCATGTTGTGTGTGGAGTATATGAATGAATGATTCAACAGGTAGATAAGTCTAAGGGATGTTATCGTTATTATTGTGGATAGGCGGGATGAACAATTATCTCACCTGTCCACAATAATAACGATAGCCAATTACATCACCTTATAGTTTTCTCCTTGTTGAATCATTCATTCATATACTCCACAAACAACGAGTACAAAAAATTTTCTTTGGAAAATACGTATTTAAATAAATGTTAATGTCCAGTTTAGCGAAAGCGAAACCGGTCGACAAACACAATATAAGATACATTAAAAATATGCTAAAACTATAATAAATATTTGATGTGATTCATATTATTTGTCCCTATATACGCAAATAACACAATGATGAAACGTACGAAATGCATGTGCATCTCGAAACTTCTACTCGAATGGACTTTCGGTTTTTCCTAATGTTCCAATTACTGAGTTTAGATATCCAAGAGCTAGAGTAACTCTACAATACTTCTTTATCTTTCCCTTTTATTCATTCTTTCTCCATTTTTTCTCACTTTTTACTTTTTGTCTAAGAGCGTAGGCTCGAACGTAAAAGACTTTTCCACTTTTCCCGAGCGTCAAACTATTACACCTGCTTGTTGCTCCTACACCTGTCCTCGTCTTTTGTTTTTCTCTAAATTTGGACTATACATACATACATACATATATACATACATACATACATACATACATACATACATACATACATACATACATATATATATATATATATATATTCTTTATATAAACAAGGATAAAATGTAAATGATAATATCAAGTGGCCAGCATGCGATAAAACCTCGTGGTTAGATTATACTAAAATTAATAACGATATATACAAATTTTATAATTATAGAAAGGGATAGGAATGCCCTTCCCCAACATAATATAATAATATAATTTAACTATATATAATCACTATTATAGTTTTATATACGCACATATATATATATATGCATATATCCATCTATCTATCTATAGTATATAGAGATGTATGTGTATAAACATATTGATACATATATATATACATCTATCTATATTTATATATATATAAATACATATAATATATATACATGCATATACATACATATATACATAAATATACGTACATTTATAACATATATAAACATATATATATATGTATATATATATATATATATACACTTAGGTGAAACAGCATGACTGCCACAGATGTGAAAGAAACAGACAGTTGGACAGCGTGAAACTTACATAAGTTTGATAAAAATTTAAAAAGTGGTGTATAAATTTGTGAAAACATGTGAAAAAATATCATAAGAACTTGTACGTAGTGATTGCACGCCGTAAAATTAGTAAGGAAAAGAAACTGACGTTTCAGGTGAACTCATTACCAAAGTAGAGTGAAAAAAAGAAAATAAGAAAAAAGAAACAAGTTAAAAACAATAGAAATGTACAGCACGTATTTACCATTCGGTATACATGCATGCAGACATACATATATACATACATACATACATACATACATACATATATACATACATACATACATATATACATACATACATACATACATACATACATACATACATACATATATATCATACATACATACATACATACATATATATATATATATATCTTTCATGTAGGATAAAATGGGTTTTTTCGAAAATAAATCTTATCAATGGCCAGCATATTAAAAAATACATTTAAAGGTTAATTTATCAACAACTTATAAGTAAGGGCAAACGAAAAAATTCCTAATGCCAAATATGCCGAAATTGGGCATATTGTCTGTAACCATATAATATTTTCACATATAATTTTTTTGTGTGAAAAATTATATTGTTATGGACAATATGTCAATTTCGGCATATTTGCATTAGAAATTTTTTCGTATGCCCATATTTATAAGTTGTTGATATATATATATATATATATATATATATATTGTGTGTGTGTGTGTGTGTGTGTGTGCGTGCGTATGTGTGTGTGTGTATGTATGTATGTATATGATGTATTGTGGATGTAGGAAAGAAATCCATAAACTTCAACAATTAGTTAAAAATGGGAGAAGTAAAGTATATAAGCGAATATTGATTCATGCAACGATTGTTTCGTTCAGACAGATAAAAATAATGCAAATTTATGGTATATAATATATATATATATATATATATATACATGTGTATATTCAAAGCGCAAAAACCACTAGGTGGTCAGCCGTATGCTAGAGTTAGATCACCTACGATCAAACTACAAAGAAAAGAATGTTCTCTAGAGGTGTTCCGCTGAATATAGATATACGACAAGCTTCTTTCTTTTCCGTCTAACAAATCCACTCAAGGCTTTGGTCGGTGCGAGGCTATAGCTGAAGACACCCAAGTGCCACGCAGTGGGACTGAACCCGGAACCATGTAGTTGGTAAACAAGCTGCTTACCACACAGCCACTCCTGTGCCTATAACGAAATGCTTACCGCACCTAGGTTTCCCAAGTAGTCACCCATCTAAGTACTAACTAGGCTCGACGTTGTTTAACTTCGGTGATCAGTCGAGAAACGGTGATTTCAACGTGATCTGGTCGTATTTATATAAATATCAATATGTATACATATATACTTACAAAGATTCAGACGCTCTCTCACACATAACTCTGATAGCTCTATGTGATGTGCTTCGAGAACAATTATGCAAAAAGACAAAAATATTTCATATTCTATCGGAACTTCATAAAACTTAAGATGTGAGTATAATATATATATGTGTGTGTGTATATAAATATTAAATTTCTAATCTCTCATAGAGATATGTACGGTGGTGGGGCGATAGAATGGTTGTATACTCTCAATCTAACGTGAACGTGACAGTAGGGGGTTACACCACCGCTGTTTAGCCTTAGGAAGCATCGACGCTTTGTGATGGCTTCGACACATTTTTCCTGTGTCCTTATATACATTTACGAAGGGGAGACACACACCCCAGCAGCCAGGCCTGTATCTAGAGACGCATGTTTCAGGATCATTGTCCATCATCGGTCAGTAGCAGATGCCCGCCAGACGAGAATATCTGTCCTGATTCGCAAATGTATATATCTAATTTTCAATGAAGTTTATTCACTGTCTCCCCTTCGTAAATGTATATAAGGACACTGGAAAAAATTTGTCGAAGCCATCAGAAAGCGGCGATGCTTCCTAGGGCTAAACAGCGGTGTGTAACCCCCTACTGTCACGTTCACATTAGATTGACAGTATACAACTATTATATTATATATATATATCTTTAATATATATATATATATATATAATATATATATATATAAAGTAAAACTATTTGATTACACCTGCGTTAACTCCATTTTTTATTCATATATATATATATATACAATGGTTGTATACTGTCAATTATATATATATATATATATATAATTGACAGTATACAACCATTGTATATATATATATATGAATAAAAATGGAGTTAACGCAGGTGTAATCAAATATTTTTACTTTCGACACATGTTTCAAAAATTCCACTAATACTATTCAAAAGAATAAATGGTATAAACAATGCAATCTTCTCCTCAGGAAAGTAAAAAAACGAAAAACCCGTCAATAAGACATTTAAGCAAATTTTGATGACGATATGACGAAGGCCAACTTTTTAGATATTACGCTTAATTTACACAGTGACTCTTACCTCCCATATCGTAACCGTTGACCAATCTTAAGTATATTAGCAAATTTAGTAATCATCCTGGAGCAATTACTAAGAACTTAGTTAAGAATATTTCATTTAGATTATCTAAATTATCTGCAAATGTTGATATTTTCAATAATAACGCTGAATTCTATAACTCTGCCTTAATCAAGCAGGTTATACAGAGAAAATTTTCTACATAGATTCTGCTCAGTCTAATTGTAAATTCAATAATGTAGATAAGATTTCTAGTCGTAAAATAATTATTGATAACAAATATAACTTACGCACCGATACAAAGCGAATGAAGGCAGATAACCCTTATTTAATCCCCTATTATCGATCTATAAGTAAATATAACACCTTCAAAAGTAATTACGCTATGAGTACTAGTAAAAATATTTGGTTAATAATTCCTTACGGGAGACAAATTAAATCTAATCTCCCACTGCTGTTTCGTCAAGCTATTGCTAGGAATTTTCCAAACAATTCTAGATATTACTCTATAATCAATTCACACAAGATTAGAATAGGTTTTTCAAACACAAAAACTCTCTTGCAAATTATCTCTTCTCATAATAACAAACTGTTAAATATTAATACATTTACTAATACTAACATTAATTTAGCTAATACCATCCAACTCTCTAGAAATATTAATAAACAAGGTTATTGTATCTGAAGTCAATTCCAATAGAATTAAGTTTATGTCAAGTAACTCTAAGGTTAAAAATTCTATATACCAGTGTATAATCAGTACTCGTAATAAAGTACGATTTTACATTGGAAGCACATTGTTAGAGTTATCTAAAAGAATTTCTATCCATTACTCAACGTTTAGGGATAGAAATAAACGGAATAGTAGCGGTCTCAGCAAACTGATTTGGGATTTAAAAGACCACAATGAACAATTTCATTTAGAATGGTTGATTCTCTCAATTTCGATACATATGACAAAAGGCAAGAAATTCTGTCTTCTCTGCAATTCTGAGCTATTTTCATTACTTTTTCTAAAAATACTCTAGTAAACACGGTTTTATAGAGCGAGCATACAGATGTAAGCATTGGCAAAAACATACATTTAGTGCATATAAGTAGTCTCTATCATTATATATAATTTAAACTTTAATTTCCTTTATATTTAACATTCACTATTAATATCCCTACTGTTTTTGTTAGCTACTTATGACGTTCTATCATATAACGTTTTTTAAACAATATTAATAGCGTTCTGTCTATCGCTATACAAATCCATCATCTTTTGCTAAAATGTTTTATTGACGAGTTTCGTTTTTTTCACTTTACTGAGGAGAAGATTGCATTGTTTATACCATTTATTCTTTTGAATATTATCAGTGGAATTTTCGAAACATGTGTCGAAAGTAAAAATATTTGATTACACCTGCGTTAACTCCATTTTTTATTCATATTATTCAAAATATTCAACGTAAACACAAAGTTTCTACCTTTATAAACAAGGAGTTACAACACCTTTACGTGAGATTTTTGCTGCACTGGTAACTATTTATTAATTTTTTCCGTGTTAACAGTTAACAAGGTAAAAATACCAATCATCTATTTATATATATATATATATATATATATATATATTATATATATATATATATATATATATATTTAATATTTATATATATATATATATCTTTATATATATATATATACGTGCACGTATGAAGTAAGAGTGAGAGAAAAAGGCAAAGAGACTGGGAAGAGAAAGTGGAGAGAGGGAGAAGGGAGGAGAGAGAGGGGTGATGAGCGAGAGAGAGATTGAAGAACACGGAAAGAATTTGGGATTAATTAACAATCAAAAGTATTAAACAAATGTAAAGAGTTGTTATAACGTTTCGGACATTTGTTTTTCTTCGAATGTGAGTGGAGTGGAAAAAGAAGTAAGACGAAGAAAAACCGAAAAAATGTAAGTCACACTCGTGGTAAAAATGTGCACTTTGGTCTGATGTACGTGGTAATATGGCGATGTTTGTATGGATGTATGTATGACTGTATGTATGTGTCTACATGTGCGTGTGTATGTATGTATTTATGTTAGGTATGTATGCATCTATGCATGTGTGCATATACTTATGTATGTTTGTATGTATATATGTATGCATGTATAACTGTATGTATGTGTGCGCGTGTGTGTATGTATGTATGTATGTATGTATTTATGCATGTGTGCATGTTCTTAGGTATGTATTTCTGTATGTATGTACGTGTGTGTAAATATGTATGTATGCGTGTGTATGAATCTGTATGTGTGTATGTATGTACGTATTCATGCATGTATTATGTATGTGTATGTTGTATATATGTATGTATGTATGTATGTGTGTATAGGTATGTAAGTATGTATGTATGAGTGTATGATGTATATATGTATGTATGTATGTATGTACGTGTTGTATATATATATATATATGTATGTATGTGTAGGTATGAATCTATATGTGTGTGTATGTATATACGTATGCATGCATGTATGCATGTAGTGTATGTATGTATTGTATGTATGTATGTATGTAGTATGTATGTATGCATGTATGAATGTGTGGTGTATGTATGTGTGTGTGCCTCAGTTTTAACGTTCTAGCTTACTTCCGCTGTTTACATCATTGGTTTGGAAGGACGGTGTCTAGTGTGTGATCGGCGCACTGACTATGACAGAAAGTTGTCATGGTAATACTGCTCAGAGGCCTATCGCTGTTGTAGAAAGCATATGGAGAGGAGTGTATGGGCCACACACAAGTGTAGGAGTAGTTCAGACGTTTCCGAGATGGACGAGAAAATGTCGATAGTGACTAACGTTCTGGGAGACCCGTAACCAGCAAAAGCAGAAAAAACACATCACTGATGTTCGTGCAGAGTGAGGGGAAATGGACGAATCGCAATCCCTGAGTTATGAGAGGATGTTCAAGATGAGTTACGGTTCAGTCCATCATCACTGAAAATTTGGGTATGAAACGTATGTTTGCCAAGTTTGTATCAAAACTGCTTTCAACTGACCAAAATGACACTCGGGTTTCAATTGCACAAGATCTCCTTGATTGTACGTTATTTATATTTGACGGATATTTGTTCTCATCTTGCTGGTTGTTAACACAACGCTTCGGCTGTTATACCCTCCAGCCATCATCAGGTTTGTTGGGGAAATTTCGAACCTGGGTTATTTGTTGTTGTTGTTGTTATTATTATTATTATCATTATCATATATTATTTATTATTATTATTATTATTATTATATTCAGGTCACTGCTTGAAATCGAAGTCAGAATCTTGGGGGTTAGAAGCCCGAGCTCTTAACCACTACGCCATATACTCAAGGGCAATTATAGAGTGAATTTTAAGGCTTATAAATCCAATATTTTCCTATCCTTCCTTAATACGGGTGCCCATCTGCTACACATATCTGCACTCAGTCTGCTTAGGAGATTGTTGTGTCCTAGCATATGTGTTGCTTCTTTTAGTTTTCGTAGTTTCCAGTGGTGTTCGCTGTCTGTAATTTAATTTCATCTCACGGAGGTGTGTCCCTATTTTTCCATACATGATCAACTATAACCGATTATCAATATCTCCTCGTGTCACAGCTTTGCGATATTCGTCTACGCTTATGTCGAGGGGGCGGCATGTTTCGCATTTGTATAACCTACCACAACTTCATGGGGTGGAATACACGCAGTTCTTAGTCATATTCTCTTCTATTGGCGTGTTTTACTCGAAGGAGATATTCCGAAGTGTTGTATTACACTTGAATACTGACCTGATGTCACGTATATCTTTTGTATCTTTTCGGAGAGGCCTTTCACATAGCGTAGACAGACTGTGGATAGTTTATTGGTTTCTTCCTCTTTTCTTCGCAATTGGAGTGGATAGTATGTTTTTGGATAGCTGTTGCTTAATCGATTGTTATTAAACTTGATAATTTCTCCGTGGTGTGTTTCCCGATCGCTACTTATATTCTTTGCTCGATGTTTTAGGCACTGAGCAATCCCTCTCTTACACCCTATGGATTGTGGGAATTGAAGTTGAGGTATCGTCCAGTGAAGGTCGGCTTGCAATATACAGATGTCCTGAATTCATACTTGGTGCGTGCTATTAATACGTCCAGGAATGCTAGCTGATTGTCTTTTTCCCTTTTCATTGTGAACTGTATGTATGGCTTTATTGAGGTCACACGATCTAGCAGCACTTGGACATCTTCCTAATGGAGCCAGAGTATACTAATAAGAAACTTCATGGAAATGTTGAATTTCTGTGCAGAAACTACCTACTTCAGTATGGACACTGATGTATATATTGACAAAAAGCGGGTTCAGCTATGGGTTCGCCATTATCACCGATAATAGCGAATATATAAATGGAATAGTTTGAGAATTGACGTTAGGATCAACACCACTAAAACCAACCCTATGGCTGTGATATGCTCATGACACATTTATACTCTGGCCCCACCAGGAACATGTCCAAGTGCTGTTAGATCATGTGAACTCAATAAAGCAATCCATAGAGTTCACAATGGAAAAGGGGAAAGACAATCAGTTAGCATTCCTGGACGTATTAAAAACACGCACAAGTATGGATTCAGGACATCCGCATACCTCAAGCCGACCTTCACTGGACGATACCTCAACTTCAATTCCCACAATAGTGTAAAGAGATGGATTGCTCAGTGCCTAAAACATCGAGCAAAGAATATAAGTAGCGATCGTGAAACACACCACGAAGAAATTATCAAGTTTAATAACAATCTATTAAGCAACAACAACCCCAAAAACATACTATCCACCCCGATTATGAAGAAAAGAGGGGATGAAACCAATAAGCCGTCCACAGTCTGTCTACGCTATGTGAAAGGCCTCTCCGAAAAGATACAAAAGATATGCGACCCATGTGACATCAGGTCAGTATTCAAGTGTACTACAACACTTCGCAAATATCTTCTTCGAGTAAAACCACCAATAGAAGAGAATGTGTCAAAGATTGCATGTATTCCATCCCATGCAGCTGTGATAGGTTATACAAAGACGAAACATGCCAACCCCTCGAAATAAGGGAAGACAAACATCGCAAAGCTGTAACACAGGGAGATATGATAAATCGGTTATAGTTGATGATATATGGAAAAATAGGGACCCACACCGTGGGATGAAGTTAAAATAACAGGCAGCGAACTGGAAGATACGAAAACTATAAGAAGCAGCACATATGCTAGGACTCAACAACTTCCTAAGCAGATCGAGTGCAGATATCAGTAGCAGATGGGCACCCTATTAAGGAAGGATAGGAAAATATTGGATTTATAAGCCCTAAATTTCACTCTATAATAGTCCTTGGGCATATGGCGTAGTGGTTAAGAGCGCGGGCTACTAACCCCAAGATTCTGACTTCGATTTCAGGCAGTGACCTGAATAATAATAATAATAATAATAATAATAATAATATTAATAATAATAACAACATCGAAGAATACCTTAGGAATGAGAAGACACCTGATGAAGGCTGGAGGGTATATCAGCCAAAACGTTGTGTCAACAACAAATAAGATAACGACAAATATCAGTCAAATGTAAATAATGTAAATAATGTACATTTTCCTCATCTCTTAAATATAGAACTGCACCCCTTGATTGAGTCGAGAACGATGAAAAGTTTGCGTAGGCCTCTGAGCAGGTATCGCCAAGCTTTTAGTAAAATTTAATGCAGATTCTCTGTTCAACTTCTCTGTCATGGGCAATGCGACAATCACACACTACACACGTTCCTTCCAAGCACTGTTGTAAACAGCGAAGTGAGCTAGAACGTTAAAACCTAGTGCACATGTAGAGCAGAGTCCAAGGTCAATCTGTGCTGAGTAGCTTTACACTGTGTGCTTCAGCTTCGTTACTATGGCAAGAGTTCGGATACTTGTTGATGAGACCACGTATGCAAACAAAGTATCGTGAACGATGTATTTTACATGAGTACGACATATATTCTCATTAGAGTTAATGGTTGCAGGCCTGAAAAAGCTGAAATGAAAAGATTTGCGAAAAAAAATCAACTGAATTATGGATTGTTGTCACAAGCATACAAATGGTGCATAGTCGGGTAAATCAGGAATATTTATGAAATTACAAAAATAGTATTTAGAGAGTAGTTTTAAGCATTGCACCTACTTAATATTAGTTCTGAATGTATTGAAAATTACATTATAGACATACATATATATATGCACAGATATAAATACACACACACACACACACATGCAGTAGAAGATATGAAGATGAATTAAATAGATCGAGGCAAATCAATAGCACAGTAATGAAGGACACTGCGTCTTTTGGTTGACAAAAACAGAAAAAAAAATCGGAGAACTCAGTTAAATAAACTATTTGAATTGGTGGCAAATTCAAAAGCATATCAATCGACCAACCCACCTACCTATCTACCTACCTACCTACCTCGCTACTTACCTATATTTGTACACAGAACGTAGCGGTAGACGAAATACCTATTTCTTTATTGCCCACAAGGGGCTAAACACAGAGGGGACAAACAAGGACAGACATAGGTATTAAGTCGATTACATCGACCCCAGTGCGTAACTGGTACTTAATTTATCGACCCCGAAAGGATGAAAAGCAAAGTCGACCTCGGCGGAATTTGAACTCACAACGTAACGCAGACAAAATACCTATTTCTTACTACCCACAAGGGGCTAAACACAGACAGGACAAACAAGGACAGACAAACGGATTAAGTCGATTATATCGACCCCAGTGCGTAACTGGTACTCATTTAATCGACCCCGAAAGGATGAAAGGCAAAGTCGACCTCGGCGAAATTTGAACTCAGAACGTAACCGCAAACGAAATACATATTTCTTTATTACTCACAAGGGGCTAAACATAGAGGGGACAAACAAGGACAGACATAGGTATTAAGTCGATTACATCGACCCCAGTGCGTAACTGGTACTTAATTTATCGACCCCGAAAGGATGAAAGGCAAAGTCGACCTCGGCGAATTTGAACTCACAACGTAGCGACAGACGAAATACCGCTACGCATTTCGCCAGCGTGCTAACGTTTCAGCTAGCTCACCCTACCTATCTATCTATCTGTCTGTCTGTCTGTCTTTCTCTCTCTCTCTTTATCTCTCTCTCTCTATCTATCTATCTATTCATCTATCTATCTATCTATCTATCCATCTATCTATCTGTCTGTCTGTGTGTCTGTCCGTCTATCCGTGTATCTTCTGTCCGTCTATCCGTGTATCTTTCTGTCCGCCTGTCTGTCTGTCTGTCTATCTGCCTATCTACACGTACAGGGATGGGGAAACATAGATATACATTCGCTTAATATTAGTGGAATGTTCTTTTCTAAAATAGAAATATCATTATTTCTAATTCTCTCTAAAGGAGACTACGGCAGCGGTACTGGATATTAATAGTTATCGCCAAGCTAATATGGCAGTCCTGAAAAATAGGACGAATGCTGCCGTTGATTAGCTCCAAGAGACCATCGCCTCTAACTAGCTATGTGACACACAAACCTGTGTCCATTATAACCTTCGTACAGGAGAGGTCAGCAGCTTCCCCTTGCTGTTCGGGCATCCACAGTGATAAGGAGCAAACACCTCGAAACTATTCTATGGATGCCGGACAAGCAAGGGGAAGCTGCGGACATCCTTTGTTCCAAGGTTATAATGGACGCAAGTTTGTCTGTCACATAGCTAGCTAGAGGCGATGGAGCTAATCAGCGACAGCATTCGTCCTATTTTTCAGGACTGCCATGTTAGCTTGGCGACAGCTATTAATAATGTTCTTTTCATTTCTCTTTTTCCTTTTTAGGATAAGAATTCTATGATTCTATGTTCTTTTGAACTAATTATTTCTATTATAAAATAATTATCCATAGCTTCAGATATTTATGGTTGGAAATTTGACTAACGATGAGCGAAATTAGATTATCAAGCAATACTGGGAAACAGAATGTAGAAATGGTTAGACAGAAATGGACAGAAGAATATCAAAGACCAATTCCGTCAAAATTAGCAGTTTACAGAATACCTAACAACAGGGTCCATTTGCTATGCACAGAAAAGGGGGACTGGTCGGTGTTGGCGCTGAAGAAAATGAGTTGTTTGAAGATCAAGCATTCACTCAAAGTCCTCATAAATATAAAAGAAGAGGGCTTGCGATGAACTTAGCATCTTCTGCAGTTCCCTTAGTTGACTGATGAAGAAATAGTGAAATGAACATTTCATTCATATTAAGCAGCCATATACCTACATTTGCCCACTGCTGTATATGTGTGTGTGTGTGGTGTGTGTGTGTGTGTGGTGTGTGTGTGTATGTGTGTGTGTGTGTATGTATGTGTGTGGTGTGTGTGTAATTGTTAAACAGGACAGCAAACATTAAGGCAAGGCAAATATCTCAAGTAACATACAATATTATTTTAGGAAAAATTCTAAATCTACAGCTGTTTCTGAGATATCCCCGAGTGTGGGATGTTATTCCATCATCAGAGACAAAGAGGGAAGAAATAGGGAAATGAGAATGGTATATTAATGAGATGATGACATAGAGAACGGGAAAAAGAACAAGGAGATGGAAAGAAAGAAGAGAAAAGAAGCACAAACGTTCATAGTTCAACTTTCTGAGTCATGGAAACCAGAGCATGAGTCCTTCAGTTCAATCCTGCATAGATCCAGTGGATTAAATTCCTGATATAGTAGACAACCCCCCCCCCAAAAAAAAAGACGCGAACGTATCAAAGTTCAATAACAGTTATTGAACGTTGGTATGTGTCGCAAGTGAGTGTCCTGTTTTTGCTCTTTCCAAACATCATTTCTCTCTCCTACTTTAATTCTGTCGGTGGGACGTATAATGATTCGCTTGTTTGCATCAATAAACTCATTACATGACTGATGGTCTTCCGTAAACCAGTTGCCTTATTTCTGTCTTCAAAACTCATGATGGTACTTTCTTTGTTATTTCGGTTTTGTTTACCTTTTAAATATCATTCATGTTCTGTTTTACAGTAGAAGACAGAGCATATAGACAGGTGTTAATCTGTCAGAATGTGGCCTCATCACGATGTTGTAAATACTTATCACCAATTTCATTAACAACTTTTAATACCATATCTGGTGGGTTTTTTTACTTACTGTGATAGAGAATACTCTCTCCTCGGGAGAGCCCTTCAAAGCCAAATTAGTTTATTTCTCGGAAATTTCAGTAAGGGCACATTTCACAGGCATATAATCCTGACTACCACTACTACTACTATTACTACAATAATCGTTGCGGTTGTGCCTGCTAATTACCATAGTCGTAGTTGGGGGACAATGGTCAGTTAGTTGAGCCAGTAATGTAGTTTGGTTGGCAGGGATTATTGAATCCGCTGGGATATCACTAATGTGAAACCACGAGGTGGTCTTATATCGTCCACGTTTTCGTTTTTGCTTATTGAGTTGGTAAGAAGGTTAGTTTTCGATTTTTTAATAAAGTTACAATTACTAACCTTCTTTCCATGTTCTGCAAATGTTGCTTCATGGCGTAGTTGTTTCGCAGTAAAATGATTTAATTCTGGATGCAGATCGTCCCAATATGATTTCAATCGATTCGTATAGCCAACGGCGGGTTTTTGTTTCGCTTTTGCGTAGCAGTTAAAATAGATCAGTATTCAATTCATAACTCCAAGAGAAATCAGCTTTGTTATTACGCTTTCTTCTATTACAACAGCTAGAAAGAATCTGTTTATCTGTTGAGCGTTATTTTCGTTTTGTTCCTCGATTGTGTTGTTGATTTTGTGTCCAGTCATGTTGTTTGTAGTAACTCTCTGCATGCTAAGTTCAAGTTTCAGTCGAAAATCACTACGATCGTGAATAAAAAGTTCCCTCGGTTAATTCATCTGAAGATTAACCAGTTATTTAACAAGGCTGATAGGTGTGGCTCCAAAGTTGGAGATATTATTCATCGTATTTTCGATTAATAGTCTTCCACGCCAAATACGAGACGTGTCGCTTCTTATGTACTTTAGTTTGTCTGAATTGCAATATTTTAATATGGAAGATCTGTCTCTTGTTGAAGAGAAATTCGGGGCCTCCTAATAGGTCAGTTGGATTTAATAGCTTTAGGGTTCATCGTTTGTGTAGGTAACTTATAGTTGCTCAATATCCTTTTTGGTGATTTCGTTTTCTCTTATTTTATATAAGGGAGCAGAAAATTACTAAAGGCATTTAGCAATGTATTCTTTCTGTCCAGGTTGAAATCTCGCAGTATATTTACTGCTGTGTTTTCTTTGTGTAGGTCAGGCATTTTGATCTACATTTTTCAGCTCACCTACTAGTTGAAACGAGATACCATGTTTTGGAAGGATGGTGGATCAAACTTCTAAAATTGCTTTAGTTAAATAAGCGACATATCCAGGTGGCACTTTCTCTTCCTCACTTTGCGCTTCAAAACTGGAGTTAATAAACAGTTACCCACACCAAATACGCGACTTATCGCTTCGAATGTATGTGTATGTTGAAATATTTCGTATCATGTCAAAACAATTTATTTTTAAAACCTTTACCCAATAAATCCCCTAACTCTAACTCCCACTCATAAATAATATAACATTCAACTAGCTCTTCCATCCTTGACTAACTACGTACCCACGACCCCGTTGATAAAAAATAACTCTACAGCCACTGACCTTAACCAAAACACAAGAAGTTACAGCTAAATTTTCTCCACAACTTTAGACTTTAAGACTACCAGACATCTACCTCTCTCTCTCAATTCTTTTTATTTTGCTCTATCTTTTTACCCTATTTTCCTCTACCTCCTCATCCTCTCTCTTATCTTCCTGGCTGCTCCGTACGCAATTCTTAGACACAATGCGCCTATACACTTTACTTTATTACAAGGCCAACCCTACACCCTCACTCTATCTATCTCTCTATTTCTTTTCTTTCCTTTTACCACTTATAACCACTCCGCTACCTTTCTGTTATTGAACATTGATATGTTCGCGTCATTTTTTCTTGGGATGTCTACTATATCAGGAATTTAACCCAACTGGATATACTCAGGATTGCACCTAAGAACTTACGTCATAGATCTACGCAGGATTGCACCTAAGGACTCATGCTCTGGTTTCTTCTATAACTTCGGAAAGTTGAACTATGAACTTTCATGCTTCCTTTTTCTTCTCTCTTTCTGTCTCCATATTCTTTGACTCCATTCCACTATGTCGTCATCTCATTAATTTATACCATTCTCATTTTCCTTATTTTTTTCTATTTCTCTCTGATGATGGAATAATATCCCATACTCGGGGATATCCCTGAAACAGCTGTAAGATTTTGAATTTCTTCCTATAATAATATTGTATGTTACTTGAGATGTTTACTTTGCCTTAATGTTTGTTGTCCTGTTTAACAATTATATCTGCTGCATCGAAAATCCGCAATGGCTCAATAACTACCGTTTCGTCTATAACCTTGGACCCCTAGTAATCCGTTACAGTACTTACCTAGCGTATCTAATCGTTTAGATCACCTGCGAACTAAACCCCCATATTTTGTGTGTACACACACACCACACCACACACACACACACACTGACACACACACACACACACACAGACACACACACACAGACACACAGACAGACAGACAGACAGACACACACACAGACACACACACACACACATTGAGAAAAAAGACATCAGAATTTGGGGAAAAGATTTTTATTTCTTTATTATTATTAGCGCTTTCGTTCCTTTTCCGAATTTTTCAAATAAAATTTTGTGAATGTACAAAGAGCTTGTTCATTTATATAAAACAGATGTTTTTTTTGGGTGGGGGGGTTATATAGATGAACAAGCTGTTTGTACATTCACAAAATTTCATTTGACAAGTTTGAGAAAGGAACGAAAGCGCTATTAATAATGGGGCTAAATAACAGTAGCATTCTTCCCTTTCATGGGACTGTCACATTAAGTTGGCAACAAACCATTACTTTATCGTCCTGTTACTGTATAACTCCCTTCGAGAGATTTAGAAATGTAATATTTCTAATAAAAAGATGTTTTTTCCAAAATTCTAACGACTTATTTTCTCAATATCCAATTTCTATACATAACACCTAACACACACACACACACACACACACACACACACACACACACACATACATACATACATACATACATACACACACACACTCTCTCTCTCTCTCCCTCTCTCTCTCTCCCTCTCTCTCTATACATATATATTGGGTTGTCCGGAAAGTTCTTGCCTTTCGACTTATTTTAGAACATGGTTGAGTCCATAAAAAACACCTTTGACTACACCTCCATTTAGAACACAGTTTAAGCTATCTTTTCGTGGAAGAAGATTTATGTTCCTATAACCTGCGTTAATTCTGTTACACTTTAAAATGGAAGATAAGAAAGTTCATTTTCGGCACTTGATGCTTTTCTTTTTCTGTAAAGGGAAAAATGCCTCACATGCAACCAAAGAAATATGCGCAGTTTACGTTGATGTTTCTTTATCCGAAAGAACTGCACGCAAGTGGTTCGCAAGATTCCGAGCTGGAGAGTGTAGCCTTATTGATAAAGAGCGATCAGGCAGACCATCCACAACAGATGATGACCAAGAGAATAACCCTCATTGCACAACCCGAGAATTGGCAGAAAGCCTCAACCTATCAAAATCCGTCGTTCCTGAGCACCTGGTAAAGCTTGGGTGCACAAATCGCTACGATGTTTGGGTACCACATGAGTTGAGTGAGAAGAAACTTTTGGATCACATTTCCATCTGTGATTCGCTTTATAAACGGAATGAAAACGCGCCTTTTTGAAAGCAAATTGTGACAGGTGATGAGAAATGGATTATCTACCGAAAATGTTCAGAGAAAACGATCCTGAAGTAAGCGTAACCACCCCAAAAGCGGGTCTTCAACCTAAAATAGTCTTGCTTTGTGTCTGGTGGGACTGGGAAGGAATTCTGTACTCTGAGCCTGTGTCTGGTGGGACTGGAAAGGAATTCTGTACTATGAGCTTCTCCCAAGTAACCAGACAATTAATTCTGAGAAATACTGCACACAACCGGACAAGTTTAAAGCACCAATTCAAGTGAAACGTCCAGAATTGGCCAACAGGAAGGGTGTTGTTTTCCAACATGATAATGCAAGACAGCACGTTTCTTTGGGAACCAGAAAAACATTGCTGCAGCTCGGCTGGGATGTGTTACCCCATCCTCCATATTCACCAGTTATTGCTCCTTCGGATTTCCACTTATTCTGGTCTCTGCAGAATAGTCTTAATGGTAAAACTTTCAATTCCTTGGATGATGTGAAAAGATACCTTGATGAATTATTTGCCATGAAACCACCTCAATTCTGGGAAGAGGGTATTTTCAAGTTAAAGGAAAGATGGAGACGCATTGTGCAACAAAATGGCTCATATTTTGTTGATTAAAAAGGTAATGGCAAGAATTTATTGACTTTTTTCTTTCCTTTAAAAATCGGCACGAACTTTCCGGACAACCCGATATATATAAACACGCACGCACACACACACACACACACACACCACACACACACACACACAACACACACACACACACACACACACACACACATATATATACACACTTATACATATACATGCTGCACAAATGATATGTTAATGGGAATGAAATACTTGTGCTGTACAATGACACTGTAAACCACAAATAATTAGAGACCAACGTGAAATGTGTTTTGGTCAAGAATAGAACGCATCATTCACGCGTTCACATCATCATCATCATTGTTCGACCGTGGTCGAGACAATGGAATTTACCATGCTACGCCAGACTTCACGGTCCATCATGGCATTACGGAGGTCCTGTTGCTGGATGCCTGTATCCCTGGAGATTACATCAGGGTAGGAGAGTGTGCGCCCTCTGGTATTGCGAGTAGATGGCTTCCAGAGGAGAAGAGTAGAAATTACTTCTTTTTCAGCTCTACAATGTCCAGCAAACTGGACTCTCCTACCTTTCACAAGAGATGACACAGGTGGTAGTTTCCCATATATTTGCATTTTGGTTGGATGGCGCTTCCACGAGAGATTTTGAGCTCTCATAAGGAGGCGAGTGTAGGTTCCATCCAACCGCCTCTCAAGCTTCTTTGATAACGTCCAGGTTTCTGAGCCATATAGTAGAATTGGTTCGACTGTGGCTTTGAATATTTCAAGTTTGAAGTCTCTACTTAGATTTGATGACCAAATCTTATGCATGTCATTACAGGTTGACCAGGCCATACCCTTTCTAGTTAGAAAGTCTTTTCCAGATGATGATATGTATGACCCAAGATACTTATAATCAGAAACCATATTTAAGGGCGCGTTGTTGAGAGTATGGATGATGCAATCACTGTTGGACAGGCACTTGTTTATGTATTCAGTTTTGGTCTCATTGAGGTAAAGACTTACACAATTTGAGGCTTGTTCAAGAGATTGTAAAAGAGACTGGGCATTGGAGAGAGAATCACTGATAAGAGCGATGTTGTCAGCAAAGTCAGTGTCTGTCAAGTACTCAGCTGGGTGTCTGGAACTTCTTCTTGGTTTTATTTCAAAGCCCTTGCCAGAGATGGTATCAACTGACATACGTAGCACATAATCAACAACAATGATGAAAAGAAATGGGGCGAGTGTGTCTCCCTGCAGTATTCCGGCTTTGATTGAGAAAGATGATGTTTCTCCGTCAGGGGTTAAGCTGGTTGAAGACGTATCTGTGTAGAGGACCTTGATGGCAGAAATGATTTTGTCTGGTATCCCATAGAGCTTAAGGATTTCAAACATCTTGTACCTATCTACAGAATCGAACGCTTTAGAAAAGTCTACAAATACCATTGCAAGATCGCGATTAAATGCTTTTGATTCTTCAATAAGTCTGCGTAGGCATAGTATCTGGCTCAGCGTTGAGCGCCCATGTCTGAATCCATTTTGGTTCTTTCGGAGCACACACACACACACGTTCACACACACACACATTCACACACACACACGTTCACACACACACACGTTCACACACACACACGTTCACACACACACACACACACACACACACACACACACACACACACACACACACACACACATTCACCTTGTTCGATTTGTTTTCGTCACAACCTAATAATCTGCAATATTTCCGTGCGTCTGATCTGTTTTCGACAAGAAGAGCTGACCTTACTGAAAAGCAATAAGGTTCGACATTATCAATTCTGCCATCATATTTCACTGTTTAAAAAAAGGCGTATAAATAATCACATTCATACGTATGTCTGCATGTATGTATGTCTGTACCTACGTATTTATGTTTGTTTGTATGTATGTATGTATGTATGTATGTATGTATGTATGTATGTATGTATGTATGGTATGTATGTATGTATATATGTATGTATGGTATGTATGTATGTATGTATGTATGTATGTATGGTATGTATGTATGTATGGTATGTATGTTTGTATGTATGGTATGTATGTATGTATGTATGTATGTATGGTATGTATATTGTATGTATGGTATGTATGTATGGTATGGTATGTATGTATGTATGTATGTATGTATGTATATATGGTATGTATGTTTGTATGTATGTATGTATGTATGTATGTATGTATGTTTGTATGTATGTATGGTATGTATGTATGTATGTATATATGTTTGTATGTATGTGTATGTGTGTATGCTTACACACACACACAATAAGAATAGTTAACAATACAAAATTACCCGCAGCTGCCTCCTTTGGTGAGTACTTCATCATACCATCGCATAACAGAAGCCATTGCCTTAGACCGCTCTGCGTGAATTTGTTTCTAATTTCAAAGCAAGGTTGACTGAAACTAACAAATATGAGAAATGAGAGTTTAAGCATAATTCTATAAAGTTTATTATGAAGTCTTTTACGATTGTTCTTATCAGTTTTGCCACCTTTCCACACACACACACGCGCGCACACACACATACACACACACGCGCACACACACACACGCACACACATACACACGCACACACACACGCACATATATTATAAGTTGTAATGTTACCGTGCTATTGTATAAATGATATTACAGTTTCTAGCGGGGTATATAATTTAGTCGAAAGGAGATTTACTTACATAAAGCCATTGCAAATATACATAATATGATCAGTAGGGTAGAACATCAGAGAAAGGGGAAAAAGGTGTAATCACCAAAAATATGATGAAGTCAGACTAACTAGGCAGGGGTTTTCCTATAGCACATCGCATACCACAACATATAGCTTATAACACATGCAATTTATAACTCAATACCCCATGATTTTATTACATATATAACTCAATACCCCATGATTTTATTACATCTAATACTAGAGGGTAAGTTTACAACGGATACGACACCAAAATTAATTTCCACCATCAAAGTTCGAGTTTGGCACCTATAATCACTAATTTCGAAAATACTTAAATGTATGGGTGACACTATGCACGCATGATACCCTTAGGTCTAATCTATTATTAATCAGGTTGTTCTTGACCCTATACTTAAAAATCTCATAAGTTTCTATAGAACACAGCTGACACTCGTATCGACTATCTCTATAAGACTGCGCTTTCCGTATTATATCCCATTTAAGGCTAAATTCGATCCCGCTTTCCTTCAGTTCCCAAATCTTGCTACATTAGGACGTACAATTGGCTTTATGTTTGAAATATGGTTATTGATACGTTTTTTCATATTTATCGAACATTCTATATATACAAAGTTACCAGCCTCAGTTATGATTGTACATTTATAAATTACGCTTTGGATTAGACATCGGCCTAATAAGGGACAGTGAGATTTAACTCTACAGTTGCAACCAAGGGCATTACTACTATTAATATCACTGATATTCCTATTATTATTATTATTATTATTATTATTATTATTATTATTATTATTATTATTATTATTATTATCATTATCATTATTATTATTATATTATTATTATTATTATTATTATTATTATTCAGTAGTCTTATTTTTATATCGTGCTTTCACTTCACTACCGAGCGCAGCTCTGTGTGCCTTGGTATGAGCTGTGATTTGTTGTGATGCTCTGATAGTTACTGTATTGAAAGGGTTTTGCGTAGTATGTGTGCAGTGCCCAGTAGTGCAATTTTCTGTATGTTATATGTGTTTGTAAGTCCTGGTGTTTTTGTTATGTATTTGTATGAATATTATTTTTATCATTCCTAATGCGCCTACTATGATAGGAATTGTTTCTGTTTTTAGATTCCACATTCGAGTTACCTCTATTTCCAGGTCTTTGTATTTTGAAAGTTTCTCCATTTCTTTTAGTGACACATTGCCGTCGGTTGGTATTGATACATCAATTAGAAAGCATTTATTTTCTTCATGATCTATGACAACTATATCTGGCGTATTGGCCTTAATTTCTTTATCTCTGTATATTGGCTATCCCAGAGTATGGTTGCTTTCTCGTTTTCTGTGACCTTTTCTGGTGTGTGCCTACACCATCTTTTTCTGTTGTTATTCCATAATGTTGGCATAGCTTCCAGTGTATGTAGGTCTCAACACTGTCGTGTCTCTGAACATATTCCTTCTTAGCCAGGACTGGACAGCCAGAGATAATGATTTATTGTTTCTTGTCCATCTCCACATATTCTGCAGTTACTTGTTATGTTTCTTTTCATTATATGTTTTTCGTAATTTCTGGTGGGAAGGCTTTGGTCTTGTGCTGCAATTAAAAATCCTCCCGTCTCTGCTTTGAGTTCTGAGCGTCTCAACCTTTGATGGGATTTTTCTTTGTCTATTTCTTTTGCATTCAGTTTAGTCCAGTATTTGCCATGAAGAGGCTTTTCTTGCCATCGTTTTATCATGGTCCGTTGCTGTTCTAGTTTTAGTTTGGATTTCATTTGTTTTATAGCCTTTGTTCTTTCTTTCTTCTTCTTCTTTTTCTTCTTCTTCTTCTTCTTCTTCTTCTTCTTGTTCTTGTTCTTGTTCTTGTTCTTGTTCTTGTTCTTGTTCTTCTTCTTGTTCTTGTTCTTGTTCTTCTTCTTCTTCTTCTTCTCTCTTCTTCTTCTTGTTGTGTTGTTGTTGTTG
The DNA here is from genome assembly GCF_006345805.1 of Octopus sinensis. NCBI lineage: Eukaryota > Metazoa > Mollusca > Cephalopoda > Octopoda > Octopodidae > Octopus > Octopus sinensis. The sequence goes on along the minus strand of NC_043004.1, from coordinate 72,371,289 downwards.
TTGTTGTTGTTGTTCTTCTTCTTCTTCTTTTTCTTCTCTTCTTCTCTTCTTCTTCTTCGTCTTCGTTTTCTTCATATTGTTAGGTGGTATGATTTCTTGTTTGTATTTGTCAGCTTCTTTAATACTGAGAACAGTTTTTTTTGTTTTGCTCGTGTTTTGCCGCTATTTGTATAAGTTTTCCTTGCCTCTGAAGTAGATATTTTTGCAGTCCTATGGTGGTTATTTTATAGTAGTTTTCCAGCTGTATAAGGCATCTACCCCTTTTATACGTTGTATTTATAGCCTTTCTATGTTAGATTTTGGGTGGAACATCCTAGATCCTGTCATTATTTTTCTTGTTTTCTATCTATTTTGGTTAGTTCATTTAGCTTCCAGTTAAGGATATTGTAGCTGTAACTTATAAGTGGAACAGCTAAAGTGTTAATACCTATTATCTTGTTTTTAGCATTGAGCTCTGTTTTTAGTATTGATCTAACTCTCGTCTATTGTATTCTTTCTTCATTTTCTCTTTCATTTGTGTGAGTTGGATCATATCTAGTTCATGGATTCCTAAATATTTGTAAGTTTGGCTTTGGTCTAATTCTCTCATTTCATTGGCTTTATCCAGTGTGATGTTGCTACTTTTAACTAGCTTCCCCTCTTTTCAGGGTTACTTTGGCGCATTTTTCTAATCAAAATTTCATATCTATTTCTTTGGTAAATCCATGAACTGTCTGTAGTAGTGTTTCCAGCTGTTTATCATTTGTAGCGTATAGTTTTAGGTCATCCACATAGAAAAGGTGGCTGATCGTTTTGCCGTAACATTTGTATCCGCATCCAGTTCTATTTAGCATATCAGATAGAGGTGTCAGTGCCAAGCAGAAAAGGAGTGGAGAGAGCGTGTCTCTCTGGAATATTCCTCTTCTAATGGGGATGGCTTTGGTTTTCACCAGTCCCTCTTTTGTTTGGAGCTGTAGCACTATCTGCCATTTATTCATAGTGTCGTATGTATTATATAATTGTTGGCACTACCTCGTTAATGGCTAGTGTTTCGAGGATCCACGTGTAGGGAATGCTATCAAACGCCTTTCGGTAGCCGATCAAGGCCATACTGAGGCCTTTCTTCTTTCTGCGGCTGTCTTCAGTTATGGCTTTATTGATCATTAGTTGATCTTTACAGCCATATGAGCCCCTGCGGCATCCTTTCTGCTCTTCTGGAAACAGGTTGTTTTTGTCCAGGTGCTTGTTCAATCTTTGCGATATTACTGCAGTAAAGGCTTTGTACATTGTAGGGAGACAGGTTATAGGTCAGTAGTCTTGTGGTTTTGCCGTTTCATTGGATTTGTGGATTAAGATGGTTTTCTCTTTCGTGAGCCATTCAGGCATTGTCTCTTGCTCTGCCAATTTGTCGTTAAAGTTTTCAGCCAGCTTTTTGTGCATTCCTATAAGATATTCCAACCAGAAGTTGGGGATCTTGTCGTGCCGTGGTGCCTTTTCAATTGCTTAGTCTTTGCAGTGCCTGGGTAACCTCTTCAGTGTTATGGGGGTCCAAAGTTGTTCAGATGCTAAGTTTGTTGTTTTAATACCCTTTTTCTGTAGTTGTTCATTCGTCGACCATATTTCTTTCCAGAATTCTTCCACTTTTGCCGTTGGTGTTGCAGTGATGTCTATTTTATTTTTTCCAAGTTCTTGGTAGAACGTTTTGGGGTTGGAGTTGAACTGTTTGTTTTGTTCAAAGAAACGTTGGCGTTTCTCATACCGGTGCATCCTTTGTGCTTTGGCAAGGATATCTTGCATTAGCTTTTCTTTAATCTCAGGTGAATCTTTTTCTGTGATGTTGCATTTGCACCGTATTTTTGTTTTCTTTTTGTTGCTTAGTAGCGTTGATTGTCTATTAATTTCGTTAAGAATCGACAGATCTTTCCTCATGTTTTGTATTTTTTTGGATGTTATTTATGTTATAATAATATAATAATAATAATAATAATAATAATAATAATAATAATAATAATAATTATTATTATTCCTAGTGCTAATATCGTGTGTGTTATTTTATTTCTGTTATTATTTATACTTCCTTTAACTGTGGTATCATTTAATTTAATCTCAGCATCAACAGGCATTGTGTCAGTAATCCCTGTGCTAGTATAAACCTCGGAGTTACAGTCTATATTGTACATCTTAGATGTGTTAGTACTGTTGTTTCTAAATCCTACATCACCATTAACATTGTTCTCATTGTAGAGGTTTTTAGCTAGTGTTGACAGTAATATTATTATTATTATTAACTCTTCTTGCCGATTTTATATTCTTTCTATTTAACTTGGTTATGATGGTACCCATACTGGAGAAGGTAGAATACGAGGTTCTAACTGTTTTACAGGGAAAATTCTGTTATATCTATGTGAAGCAGGGAAGTTTTTCTATGAATTCTTATTTTGTTTTCTTACTTTGATATCCTACCTATTAACCTCTTATCCCCTATAAGTTGTTACTGTTCTTAAATAGATATTTTTCAGTTACTTAGGTCTATGCGAGATGGCTATACTATATCCATGTAAACGTATAAATATTTGTATATGTGTATATATGCATATATGTGCAGAACCTATTAAACTCTTATCCCTTATAAATTCTTGTCTTTCTTCTTCATAAATAGATAATTTTCATTGCTTAAGTCTATGCGAGATGGTTATGCTATATTCATATAAATGCATATTTGTGTATGTGTACATTGCTGCGGATAGATAAATACAAGCTATGACCCCAGTGGGCTTCATGCCTTTCCTGGGAGTGTAGTCTATTCTTAGCTACAATAGCGATAACATGAATTTCTTCCATCTTCTTGCTCTGTTAAAGTATTTGAGAAAAATTATATTAATGTGTCCAACTGATTAAAATTCTATTCATTTGTGCAGCTGATGATAGCTTTGCATATAAATTGATGTAATGCTTGCATTGTTCAATTAAATGGAGTCGCTCGAAACGGTCATACTGCATCAATTCTTGATATCCTGTTGCTTATTTTGATTTTATTCTCCTTCGAACTGTGTGTATAATACCGGACTGATTTGGCGCTCAAATTTAAACACATAATTCAACTGAAATTCAGTTATTTCTTATACATACATACATACATACATACATACATACATACATACATACATACATACATACATACATACATATATACATACATACATACATATATACATACATACACACACATGTATATTTATATATATATATATATGTATATATATATATATAATAGAAATATTAAAATTACTAAGTCTCTCTAAAGGAGATTACGGCAGCGTTACTGGAAATTAATAGTTATCGCCATACTAATATGGCAGTCTTATAAATATAAGACTAAAGCTGTAATTTTAATATTTCTATTATTGAAAACAAGTCGATGTATTCCACTGAAACTAGGTAAATAGATTCTTCGAACAGGGACAGTCAGTAGCGACACCTGCTGGGTCTGACTACGCTGCATTGATAAAGGGCAAATACCCTGAAACATGTCTGCAGCTGTCTGACTGGCAGGATGAAGCGGCTGACCTCCCCTGTTCGAAGGTTTATAGTGGACGCAGGTTGTGTGTCAAATAGCTAGCTTGAGGCGATGGCCCCATGGAGATAATCAGCAACAGCTTTAGTCTTATATTATAAGACTGCCATATTAGTATGGCGATAACTATTAATATATATATATATATATATATAATATATATATATATATATATATATATATATATATGAAATACAAAAATGGGACAAAAGTGCAAAACATCCAGACAGACGATACAAAGAAAAAAAGGACGGGACATTCGGAGTTTTCTATCCTCAGTCGAGTTCCAGATTATCTTTGCAATTTCCGCTGGGTATACTCGAGATTACTCCAATCTGGCCAGCCCCATGAAAAAACTAAGCTAAGAGCACTAGATTCCTTGGAAGAAAGCATATGAATTGATGTAATGATTGCATTGTTCAATTAAATGGAGTCGCTTGAAACAGTCGTATTGCATCACTTCTTGATATCCTGTTTCTTATTTTGATTATATACATATCAATGTCTATTGAAAAGGTTGCAAATTGCAATAATAAATGAGTGGAACTGAATCGCTGAGTGTGTTAAATAAGACACTAAAAGAGAATGACTCTCCACCAGGCACAAGAATATATATATATATATATATTATATATATATATATATATATATATATATATGAAATACAAAAATGGGACAAAAGTGCAAAACATCCAGACAGACGATACCAAGAAAAAAAGGACGGGACATTCGGAGTTTTTTATCCTCAGTCGAGTTCCAGATTATCTTTGCAATTTCTGCTGGGTATACTCGAGATTACTCCAATCTGGCCAGCCCCATGAAAAAACTAAGCTAAGAGCACTAGATTCCTTGGAAGAAAGCATATGAATTGATGTAATGATTGCATTGTTCAATTAAATGGAGTCGCTTGAAACAGTCGTATTGCATCACTTCTTGATATCCTGTTTCTTATTTTGATTATATACATATTAACGTCTATTGAAAAGGTTGCAAATTGCAATAATAAATGAGTGGAAACTGAATCGCTGAGTGTGTTAAATAAGACACTAAAAGAGAATGACTCTCCACCAGGCACAACAATATATATAAATACATACATATATATATATAATATATATATATGTGTGTGTGTGTGTGTGTGTGTGTGTAGTATCTATAGTTATATATTATTTGTATTATAATATATGCTCCATTTAGAGCACCTAAACCTAAACAATTGACTGGAAAAGATGGGCGAACGACTGGGAATCGAACACATCAACATTTACATGGCTCTGTGCGCACCAATTCAAACATAGAGCCCATAGTTGTTATTGAAAAGGTGCTATGTGGGTCGCTCTTCTCTGATTTACAACCTTCGGGTATGTTTACAACTTTATATATATATATATATATACGCGTGTGTGTTTATATGTATATGTATGTATCTGTGTGTGTGAGGGAGTGTGGTGTGTTACGAATACTTAGGTGGCAAGCTGGCAGAATATTTAGACATCCACTAATCCCTTACACAATTTATTCCCTTCTCTCAAAATCGCTGACCTTGTGCATAAGACAGAAGCAATTATTGCAATCATTTATATAAAGGATGAATTTCTCGTGGTTGCTTGGTTTCTGTCCTCAGTTTTGAGTGTGACTTAGTGAAATCATTTATCATCAAATCATTGTGTTACTTAAAAAAAACGTAAGAAAGAAACAGGATAATATATACTCATTATTGAAAAGGAATTCCTCTTTGTCATTAAATGTCCATGTGCCTGGAGAAATAACTTTATCTACCTCGAACCACGATGAAGCATTCGACCCCGTTCCATTGAAAGATAACGTTGAACAACATCGGAATCGCCTCTCAGATTTAATCTCACCTGCAAGTAGAAAGGAAAGGAGGATTAGGAAATAATCTGAGATAAAGGGGACGGGAAAGAGAGAAAGAGAAGGAGAGAGAGAGAGAGAGAGAGAGAGTTGGAGGGAGAGAGGACGCAAATAGAAGACACGGATAAAGAGTGAGAGAGTGTGAGTGAGTGTGGATACATAAAGAAAAAAGAGTGAGGGTAGAGAAGAAAGTGACAGAAGAGATAGAGAGGGAGAGAAAGGTGAAGAAGGAAAACGGTAGAGAGAGCAACTGTTCGACCTTAGCTCCACCAATCCATGATGCTCGTGCAGGACAGTTTCGTTGCTCTGCTCGCATCTCGGACAGGTATGACTTATGGCACTACCATACCCGAAGAGTTCATCTCAACCCAGCAATGCCGATCTAGTACCACTTACCACTGCCATAACAGACATCTTTGTATATTATCCATAGACTCTGGCCCGAAAGTCCTCCGGAACAGAGCAGCCAGTGGATTCCCATCAGAAGTTCTCTGATGACGACATCGCTCTTACACCTCACTAATCCTCTATGGAATACGACGAAATAGCATCCATCACTGACTGCGTTGCTCTAATGGCAGAGAGATGCAAGCATCTGAGGACTCTCCAGCTGTCAGGCGCCCAGACTCGGTTAACGTTTCATCTAGTACTGCAGCACTGACAGAGAGACTAGCAGCAGAAAAGTGTGTCTAACAAACGGCAACTATACCTGCTCCCCGCCACAGAAACACTGGAGATGTCGTAGCCTCATTGCATGTCTGCAAGTCATCAGCCACGGTATACCCAGTCCTCCACTCAGCTGATGTAGACTGCAAATGGAGTGCCTGAGCAGTAGAATGCGTCATCTCCATAGAAAGCTGAAGAATTAGCACGCCATTTTCACCATCCACAAATTAGAGGAAACCAAAACAGAGGGTAGTAAATTATAGATGCGATGAGAGCGTTTGCCACCCACTCCACATACTGGGCAAGTGGATATGGTGTTGAAACACCCCGCCCTTCGGTCTGATGTGGAGAAGGATATCCTTTGTGCTTCTATTCTGAAGGCATGGCCTATGATGTAAGTCATGTCCAGCTCCACCGATTTATTTTCTGAGTCTAGGAAAATGGTCCGTATTCAGAGATCAAGACCTTTCCGAAACAACGCAACTATTCCATCATGCATTCCCGGAAGTTTTGTAGATGCAAACAGTTCGTAGTCACCGAAGATGGGTACAAATGCTCGTGCCTCGGAAATTCTGGTCACGCCGATAGCCACCACATTGATGTCTAGTGACTTGAGATCATTGAGCATCCAAGGCGACTCCAGATTATATGCATTCACATCGCCTATTATGAGTATGGAAATTTTTGCAAAGAGAGAGAAGGAGAGTGAAAAAACCCTCACTCTATTTTTGTGAAGGGATAGATTTTCCACCCTTCCAGCTAGATATGGGTATCTCTGCAAGCATCTCGTTGTAGAATTTTTATTGATAGCTCTTGGAATTTTCCATCCCCTTGGGATATTTTGTTTTTAGTTTGTTGTAGATTGCACTGTTTTTATGATACTTATATGAGTTGGGATGTTATGTGGATTAGTGATAAATTCATTGTGAGTATTGAGGAATATGTTTTGTTGTTCGTTCTGTGTATGGTCGTATATTTGACGATACTTTTTGATTGCAATGTTTGAGGATGCTATACATGTTGTTGGCTTGCATTGTGATGTGTCTTCGTTTGTCGATGTGTTTATAATATTGGTGGTGTTTCTAGTGTTGAAAAGGTTTGTGGTTGTGTTGATGTGAGTGTTGTTGATGTGCCTGGTGTGATGGTCTGTCTGTTTCTGTGTCTTGTCGTCTAGTCTCTTCCTGTTTTGTCTGCTGCAGCATTTTCAATTCTCCATTTTTTAAAATCTCTTTTCCTTTACGAGTATCTATTCTACTTGTCACTCCCAAACTAAGTTCGTCATGAGTCGAGTTTTCAATTTCAGAGAAATCTGTGAGAGGTGTAAGGGGTATTTTGCGCATTCTTGTATTATTTCTATGTCGGGAGTTTGACTGAGTAAAGTCACTTTGGGTGGTGTCGCTGTACGTCACATTCTTCTTTTCCTTGGAAGTGGCATTGCTGTCTGCTGCCGATATTGTTGACTGTTTATCTCGTTCTTTTAGTGCATCCGTTGTTGATATATTTATATTGTTGCTTTTCGGACAGCTGCAGTTGATGCTGCTGATGCTGCTGTTATGGTGAAGTTGATGAAAACAGAGGCTGGAGGATTCCTCATTCTTTCATTTTGTATGTGTGCACCGGACATAAAGCTTTTAGATGGTTTGCATCTCCACACATGTGGCTTCTCGTCATTCTGACCTCAGCTGCTACGAAAAGTTGCTTTCCATTTACTACAGAAAAAGATGCGTTCAGATGGCGGGGTAGTAATCTACTACAGCACTAAGATTTCTGATATGTGTTTTTCTGTGCAATGAAAAGTAAATTGTCCCTTTTCTGTACTTAAAATATCTGTGTTGTCTCAACTTAGAAGCCCTAAATTTCCTTTCCATAGGTTTTGGTATGAGACAATTCTCTTATAAAATCTTTCAAACCCTCACTTCACTCTTTCAACGCTTTCACCATTTCTTTCAAGTTTTCGCGATAAGGCCTTTGTATTTTGAAGCACACTTTCACAATTTTTCTTCTATATTTCTAATCAGATATTCTCAACGAGAATACGCTCCTTCTCTCTCTCCCACTGTCTATATCTCGCACGCACACACATGCATACGCGCGCACACACACACACATACCCATTTATGTGTATGTTATCTATCTTTATATGTATGCATACACGCACGCATAAATACATACATACATATATATATAAACACATACATACATACATACATACATACATACATACATACATACATACATACATACATACGTACATATATGTACGAGGGTCGGCTGAGATACTCTCATGGAATGTGACCAAATGAAGTCTATTTTTCAATATAGTGCCCCTTGCAGATCACATACTCCTTCAATCGGTGTTAGTCAGTTTTCCTGGGTTTTTGGTCTCGATAGCCTTTCGTAACTGCCTCAGCAAATTGGCATAGTACTCTCCCTATAATGCTCCTTGCAGTCCGTCCACATACTCCTTCAATCAGTGTTGCAGTGTTTGGATCCCAATGATGAAGAACCTTTCATCCTGCTGGTCAAAAACGTCATCAGCAGCAGATACGAGATCATCATCACTGTGATGCTGGCATCCAGCCAAGTGTTTTTGCACGTTGGGGGAACAAATGATAGTGAAATAAGGCCTAATCAGAAGAATAGGGACTGTGATCAAGCAATTCAAAGCTACAGCCACGCTCAATAGCCATTGAAATCAAGGACTTGTATGTTGGAGAGTTTTCCTAATGCGACAAGATCCCTCTGGTCAGTTTTCTTGGGCCTTTGGTCTTGATTGCCTTTCGTAAGTGCCTCGGCAAGTTGGCATAATACTTTCCATTGATAATTTGGCCCATTTGAAGATAGTCAATAAACACAATACTTTTGCAGTCCCCACAACTAAGGCTGTCACGTCCTCCGCAGATGAAACAACTTCGACCTTCTTTGGAGAAGGCGAAGAAGGGCATTTCCACTGCATTCATTCTCTTTGTCTCTGGATCAAAGTGATGAAACCAACACTCATCCTGAGTTAGAAATTACTCAGGGAAATCAGCTGAATCTGCTTCAAACAATGTCAGATTTTGCCATGATGTGATCGACCTGGTGTGCTTTTGATCAAGTAAGAGAAGACTTGGCACCCACCGAGCAGAAGCGTTCGTCGTGCCAAGTTCATTGCGCAGAATATTCTGAACGCACTTACAAGACATGTGATGATAATAGCATTGACTATTTGAATAGAAATCAACCGCCTGCCATCCATCATCATGTTTTCCTCGGTGCTGGCAGATGCAGGACGTCTAGACTTTGGGCCCTCTCCGTTCCACTCTTAAATTCTGCTAGTCACTTTTACACCGTTGATAATGTTGGAGATTCCGTTAAATAGTTAACCCATTGTGAAATACATAATAAATTAGTGTAATGGAACCAGGTCATGTGTTTTTAATTGGCCGTAGAAGTGGCTGTATGGTAAGTAGCTTGCTCACAAACCACATGGTTCCGGGTTCAGTCCCACTGCGTGGAACCTTGGGCAAGTGTCTTCTACTTTAGCTCGGGCCGAACAAAGCGTTTTGAATGGATTTGGTAGACGGAAACCGAAAGGAGCCCGCCGTATATATATATATAATATATATATATATATATATATATATATATATATGTATGTATGTATATATATATATATATATATATATATATATATATATATATATGTATGTATGTATATATATATATATTATATATATATATGTGTGTATCTATGTATATGTTTGTGTGTCTGTGTTTGTCCCCCCAACATCGCTTGTCAACCGATGCTGGTGTGTTTACGTCCCCGTAACTTAGCGGTTCGGCAAAAGAAACCGATAGAATAAGTGCTAAGCTTACAAAGAATAAGTCCTGGGGTCGGTTTGCTCGACTAAAGGCGGTGCTCCAGCATGGCCACAGTCAAACGACTGAAACAAGTAAAAGAGTAAAAGTGTAAATAATGACACACCTTGAGATATACCGAAACTTTGATTCTACCCACGAATTTACATCAGGAATCTTAGAAACCAAATTCAAAAGAAGCAGGCGATCTTTGTGTTATTTTGTTTACCTTTTTTAGAAGACAATCATTTAAGAAAAACTGAAAATTGTTTTACCTCTTTAATAGGCAAACTGTCCCAATACAGATAAAGAGGATTTTTTGTAAAGCCATCTGCAGTCATTTCAAACATGTTCACATAATTATCTGGACCTGTGTGAAGGATAAATTATTAACGAATGTTTTAGTTGTAAGATTACAAACAAGGCTTTAAGCTAAAATTTCATATTTTAGAGAAAGAGTTACGAATAAAAAGTCTAATTGATAAATATCATGGGAATACAGGTTCTTAATTAATATTAGAAAAATGATATTTCTTAATGACTAATTCATATATGCCATCTACCTGAAAAACAGTTTAGGTAGTGTTGGGCAAAGGAAAAAATCAAAAAAAAAAAATCTAGAACATTAATATGTAGTAGTATAATTCTAATTTATTTCCTCAAATAGAGGAAATAATAACTAACATGCTTCTGTTTTATTACGTCCTCATCAGTGGGGTATTGACTTCCATGTACTTTCTGAAGTGGCGGTTGGAGAAGTGCTAAGTAAATATACAAGAATGTACCCTTGTTGGTGTAGAAAACTAACAGTTTTTCAGAGAATAAATTATTCAGAGAAGATATCTATCTACAAAAGATTTGATTTAGTCAGACTGAATACAGTTTTGCTGGTTACGGTCAAGCTGGAGCCATGCTATGACACAATCTTGTAGTGTTTCATTGCTTAAAAGCAGTTTTGTTATGAGAATAAATATATTGAAGAATTGATTTTGTCACTTTAATGACTATAAGAGTTCATTTGAATTAATTGTTATACGAACAGTTTTTGTAATTATTTTTCGATTAAGACCGTAAGGTGTTTTAATCGTCTCAGTAAGTTCATTTAAAAAGACTGATTGATAGAGGAATATTTACACCACTTACATTTCTCATAACTTGTCCTTCAGTAAAATTTCCCTTTTAGTTGGAGAGGGAGCAAACAAAAACCTACTGTTACCATTCCGTGACTTTGAAAGGAAAATGGAGATAATTTCAAGAAATTTAAAATTTATTTACCTGCAGCAAGGAAAAGAACTGCCGTTTGCTTCCCGGCAAGGGGACACCTACGGGTATATTTTAGTCTTGTTGGTCCAAAATAAGGAAATATCTTCAGTAGATACTAAATCATTCTACATATGGTGGTAATCTATTGCAGACCACCAAAATCCCAGTTACATAACCGAATGAAATAGTAAAGTAGACACGTAGACAATGTATTCTACGTTCGATTTGCCCTGATATTTTGTAATATTTTAAAACGAAATTATTGGACCTAATATTAATTTGTGATTGGGAGAGTTCCATAGATTTAAGGAGAGGGTACAGACTATCTCAAGGACCATAGTAATTAGCTGGTGCTTAGATTATAGACGCTAGCGGACATTGATAGAATTGAAAGCGACGTTATTAGATACGGCACTGGATTGTATCAGTGGCGCAACCGATTCCATTCGGCCTTACATTTGACATTATACTAAATAATGAATTTCACGAATGAAATCTACAGAGTATTCTTCTACACTTCTGCTCAGAATTTAATGTATTTTGTAATTCTAATGAATTACCAAATTCAATTGTCTTGAAGCAGTGAAAGACAAAATTCTTTGTTGCCGTTGAATTTTGCCCCAGCGTATTTTCTTTTGCATCTTATTTTCGTTGTAACTCGTAGTTTGCCAAAAATGTCCAAATAATTTGCTAAAGTTAATTTTTCAAAACTAAAACGCAAAAGACACAAATTATAAGGAGAAATATTTAATCTTTTCTACTCTAGGAACAAGGCCCGAAATGTTTGCGGAGGTAGGGGGGTCTGTCGAAAAGATCGACCCTAGTACGCAACTGGTATTTAATTTATCGACTCCGAAAGGATGAAAGGCATAGTCGATCTCGGCGGAATTTAAACTCAGAACGTAACGGCAGACGAAATACCTATTTCTTTACTACCCACAAGGGGCTAAACACGAGGGGACAAACAAGGACAGACAAACGGATTAAGTCGATTATATCGACCCCAGTGCGTAACTGGTACTTATTTAATCGACCCCGAAATGATCAAAGGCAAAGTCGACCTCGGCGGAATTTGAACTCAGAACGTAGCGGCAGACGAAATACTTCTAAGCATTTCGCCCGGCGTGCTAACGTTTCTGCCAGCTCGCCGCCTTAAGAGAAATATTTATTAAAGTTTATTAAGCAGTTTTTGTTTAATAACTTCAACATTGTAGATTCAATATTTTCTGATTCAAAGGCGGCGAGCTAGAAGAATCGTTAGCACGCCGGACGAAATGCTTTTCGGTATTTCGTCTGCCGCTACGTGCTGAGTTCAAATTCAACTGAAGTCGACTTTGCCTTTAATCCTTTCGGGGTCGATAAATTAAGCACCAGTTACGCACAGGGGGTCGATGTAATCGACTTACTCCGTTTGACTGTCTTGTTTATTCCCTCTGTGTCTAGCCCCTTGTGGGTAGTAAAGAAATAGGTATTTCGTCTGCCTTTACGTTCTGAGTTCAAATTCTGCCGAAGTCGACTTTCCTTTCATCCTTTCGGGGTGGATTAAATAAGTACCAGTTACGCACTGGGGTCGATATAATCGACTTAATCCGTTTGTCTGTTCTTGTTTTTCCTCTCTGTGTTTAGTCCCTTGTGGGTAGTAAAGAAATAGGTATTTCGTCTGTCATTACGTTCTGAGATCAAACTCCTCTGAGGTCGACTTTGTCCTTCATCCTTTCAGAGTTGATAAATTAAATACCATTTGTGTACTGGGCTCGATCTCATCGACTGACCACTTCACCCAAAATTTCGGGCCTTGTTCCTAGAGTAGAAAAGAATATTTTCTGATTCAAAGACGGGGAGCTGTCAGAAACGTTAGCACACCGGGTGACATGTTTAGCGGTATTTCGTCTGCCTTTACGTTCTGAGTTCAAATTCTGCCGAAGTCGACTTTCCTTTCATCCTTTCGGGGTCGATAAATTAGGTACCAGTTGCATACTGTGGTCAATCTAATCGACTGGCCCACACTCCCCCAAAATTTGAGGCCTTGTGCCTAGAGTAGAAAGGAATATTTTCTGATTCACTACAAAATGGACAAATGAATGAATGAAGAATGAAGAAATCAACCTATCAACTGATTTACTGAGTAGACAAACGAACTGGAAAAGAAGACAGATGCAGCCTAAGTTTGATACGCGACCAGAATATTTCTTGATTGATTCATGCTCTTGCTTGATGAGACGAGGGTCATCTCAGGTCAGTGGTTCTAGAGATGTCATCATGCGGAGAGCCGGCTTGCTTCATCAGTGTTCTCCATACCTGGCAGTTCGAGCCAGCTACTTTGCATCCTCGAAGGCGACGTGAAGCCTCTCGCGATCTTGCTTTATCATGTCCAGCCATCTGGTGCAGGGCCTGTCACAAGGGCTTAATCACGCCCAGCCATCTGGTGCCTCTTCCAGCCACGAGGCCTCTTGGATCCCGCAGCTGCTGCGTTGAATGAAAGTAACGCCCTGGTCGGATGATTTAGCGGGAGATGGCCAGCGTGTCCGTACCGGTGCATGCGACGGATAGCTATGAGGTGGGAAGCTGTGGGCTAATGCATACGCTCCCGCTACGAGAATACTGGTTAGTATATCTACACGTAGCAGGTAGATACACTACCATTGTATCTACAAATGGTAGTGTATTTACCTTGTACTGCATAAGGCATAACACCTGAAATGAAATATAATGGAAATAATTTAATTTCAAGAAAGTGTTATTTACATACCGTCAGTGTCTAATTTAAAATACAGGGTACACGAGCAGATCTTAGGTCCCATCATAATCTTTCCCTTGTCCTTTTCATATAGCATACATTCGTCATCGCAATACCTAAAGGCGGTATATTTGCTTCGCAAACAATATGAGGCACATTCAATTATGGATGCCGCCGATTTTACTACTTTCGTTTGTAAATCCGGCAAGCAGTTTGGTTCGGATAGTTTTTCAAAGTAACTTTGGGCTACAAAATCCTGTGGGTTTCCACTTGCCAAATTCACAAAACAGATAAGGCCCAAAGCCAGCAACACTTTAAGAAGATTTAAATGATATTCATTTGATATTTCCATCTGTAAAAGAAATATATTTATATATATATATATATAAGCGAGAAAGAAGCAACAAGAATGGATAGGTTTTTAGTACGATCGTTTCATACAAGGACAGGTTTTATTAAAAGTTGCAAAGATTACAGCATATAAACGAGTCCCGTACTCATCAGCTAAAATACATGTAAGTTCTCTAGACATCCTAGTGTTTGAGGCTATACTCATGAAGTAATGTAGATAATTAAACAGATTTCTAAAGTTCATTAAAGTTCTTTAAAGATGATGTACAGTCTTATCACAGAATTTTAAAAAAGTTTTGATAGCATCACAGAGAAGGTGACCTAATCCATATGAATTTCATAGATATGATGAGGGATTATATACTCACAGAAGACAAATTTATCCATTGTTAATTACAACGAGGTGGGTCTCAATTCCTGCTTATTAGCATTACAGAGAGGGTGAATTAATCCTTGTATATATGCACAGATTCCAATGGTGTAGATGTAAATTTCCAGAGAAATGGAGATGAATTTCATATTCACAGGCGATAAATTTTACAATGGTTGAACACAATGAGGTAGGTATCAATCCTTGTTATATGATTAGGTGTTTGCCATATTAATCACATTACTGCTATTCACAAGAGGCTGTAGAATATGAAATTCATCTCCATTTCTCTGGAAATTTACATCTACACCATTGGAATCTGTGCATATATACAAAGGATTAATTCACCCTCTCTGTAATGCTAATAAGCAGGAATTGAGACCCACCTCGTTGTAATTAACAATGGATAAATTTGTCTTCTGTGAGTATATAATCCCTCATCATATCTATGGAAATTCATATGGATTAGGTCACCTTCTCTGTGATGCTATCAAAACTTTTTTAAAATTCTGTGATAAGACTGTACATCATCTTTAAAGAACTTTAATGAACTTTAGAAATCTGTTTAATTATCTACATTACTTCATGAGTATAGCCTCAAACACTAGGATGTCTAGAGAACTTACATGTATTTTAGCTGATGAGTACGGGACTCGTTTATATGCTGTAATCTTTGCAACTTTTAATAAAACCTGTCCTTGTATGAAACGATCGTACTAAAAACCTATCCATTCTTGTTGCTTCTTTCTCGCTTATAATCACCCCACATTACTGTATTGTTAAATCAGTATAGTTTTTTTTGGTGCATCTAAGTTAGGTACCATATTCAAGTAAATTTTTTTAAAATTAACTTGAATCTTTATTGCTCTTTATATATATATATATATATATATATATATATATAATATATATATATATATACACTTACAATTATAAAGAGGCATATAAACACATATACACAATAATGTAGTCACATAGATAGATATATAAACAGATACATTGGCAGATAAGCAGTTAATAATCATAAATAAATCCAGTAAGATTATGGAACAAGGAAGTGACAAGCAAGAAAATAATGCATAAAGTCAGACGAATAAAACACATGGTGGAAATATGAAATGAAAGAAAACAATGTAAGAGTGTGGACAATGAAAATAAATGCGTGAATGACCCATCCCCTCGAAAATCCAATGCTTTGGGTATACATATTATCAAAGAGAAGGAAAAGAAATGAGAGAAACAAGAAATACCGGAATATAATAAGTAGAAGTGAGACCGTGTTTTCGACGCTCATTTATCTAGCAGTAAATGTGTGTGGATGTGTATGATTGTGGTTGGGTGGGTGTTGTAATTATTTATAGACCTGTATATATACAAAAACACTTTCTCACTCGCTTTTTTCTCTTTTATACTCACACACACACATATTTTGTTGTGTCTAGAGAGAGTCATTAGGACAATAGTATTAAGACACGCACTATGTTAATAATATTGGCATAAACTCTCCCTACACACAACAAAATATGCTTGAACACACGAATTTACATGAAGAATCTTGCAGACCAGATACAAAAACGAAGTATACACACGCGCACACACACACACACACACACACACACACACACATTCATTGATGGATTTTAAATAGGAATGGCGCTCTGTGTTCCATCTCGGAAATTTACTAAGTTGTCATTTATAACATTTTTTAAATCAACAACTTTTAAAAATCAAACTAATCGAATTCCTGTTCTATATTTAAGAGATGAGGAATTATGTACATTATTTACATTATTTACATTCGACCTGGTTTCTCTTTCCTAAGGTACTTTTTTGTATTTTTCGATGTTATTATTACTATTATTATTGTTGTTGTTGTTATTGTTGTTGTGGTTGTGGTGAGGACAAATATCAAGAATATTGTTAAGGACAAGATGAGGATAAATATCCGTTGAATGTAAATAATGTAAATAATGTAAACCACTACGCCATATGCCCACGGGTATATGGCGTAGTGGTTAAGAGCGCGGGCTATTAACCCAAAGATTCCGCGTTCGATTCCAAGCAGTGACTTGAACAACAACAACAATAATAATAATAATAATAATAATAATAATAATAATAATAACATCGAAAAATACAAAAAATTCCCTAGGAATGAGAACCCAGGTTCCAAATTTCCCCAAGACACCTGAAGAAGGCTGGAGGGTATATCAGTTGAAACGTTGTGTTAACAAACAAGATGAGGACAAATATCTGTCGAATGTAAATAATGTAAATAATGTAAATAATCGAATTCCTGTCATTCTGAGTTTGTTCACTCTCATGGCCATTCACATTACGTGATGATCCATTAACACTATCAATTCTGATTCTGCTGGATGACGTTACTATTTCAAGTTTATGTAAAATGTGTACTCCAACTATATCCAAAATTTCTGCTTCGTCGCAGCTATTCTTGCCGACAATAAAATGTGCACATATATAGAAATCTATAGAGTGGAATTTAAGTCTGTTGGTTCAACCAGCATTCAGATTACACTGAATTTCAGTTAATAAGAGTTGATTAGAATTTAATCCTACTCTCAGTATTCTGACTACCCCTACCCACCAAGAAACGTTATACTTGGTTTAAAATAATAACCTTAATTTTATACATACATACACGCATATACACGTAAATACATACGTTATAAATACGCACGTAAACAGAATAAAAATTCATTGAACAAATTATAAACATTAAGCTGAACAACGGCGAAAATTGTTCTTGGCCAGTAAAATATGATATTCCTTCCACTGCAAAACTAAAATTTATGCAGGAAAACTTTTTTTATGCGAAAACTATTTTCGATACGAAATCATTTAAGTATTATAAAGTTTGCTCTCTCTTTTTTGTGTTGCGCATGTAAGATAGACCTTGGGAAAACAATAATATTTTTACAGTAAAACTGTTATATGGGAACAGTTGTAATCTGATAAAAAACATAGAAATAAGAATTATTTTTTCATTGAGAAGTAATCGTTATCGTCACTGACACATAACTGTTCCGTAGGAGCCAACGTTTCTGCCATTTTAACCACATATATTGTAAGCTGGGGAGTGAATACCTATCATCTTCCAGCCACGGGGCCACCAGACTTACGATTTCGACCAATTTGTGGTCATCCTCAGTGGTGGATACTCGTCCGCTAGAGACAGCAGTAGTTCACTCCAGATCGCAATATACAGAGAACAGGTGACAACCAGTCGCTGATCTTGCAACAAGCAAAGTAGCGAGTTAGAAAATCTCGATAAGAGATGAAAGCAGTGACTACAGTGAGAAGTAATATTTGTCACCACTTAAACATGGCTGTTCCGTAGGAACCGACGTTGCTACCATTTTTAATTTCATACAATTGGCACAATGCCTGAAATTTGGCGGTGGGCATAGTCGATTAAATCAACCCCACTACTCAGTTGGTAATTATTTTATCACCATCGGCACGCTGACAAAGATTTTGAGAGTCTTCAACGCGATGTTCCTTCTGCTCAGTGGTCAGCAAGCGGGGGACAAACTTGGAAGAGACACGCCGCATGTCAGTCTAGATAAGCTTGCATTTTCAGAGAAAGAAATCAACCAAGTTAACTGCACATTTCAAATACAATCTGTTAAGTGCAAAAGTATGCAAGACTTCTCTCATGTTTGAAATGTGACATTGTTTTGTTATCTACATTCCACCGATGGAGATTTGAATTTGTTATTTCTGTATTTTTTTTGTATTTTGATTATAATTGTATCTTGTCTGTCACTGTATCTATGGGTTTAGCATTTTGTCTGTAAGCTACAGAAAATCACAGAACAACTTGGGTATGCATTGCCACACGTAGGATCTAACGAAGGACTTTTTTAAAACAATCACCTGAAGAGGCACATTCTACACCTTGGATGCATGATAATGATTACACTACATCTCATCCATGTACTATGGGTGTAAAAATGTGTCGAAACAATTGTAATGATTTTTAAAGATAAAGAATGCCGCTTATTCCATTCGCTATCCTTTATTTATTTCTATAAACTCTACAGATATTAGGAATGCCTGATGTATATCCCATAGCAGGATCATTTCCAATGTATGATGAGATCAGGCAGCTAATAAATATAGTCGGGCTTGGCATAGTGTTCTACAAAGTTCTTACTCGAATCTGATGTATGTATGCATAAATTTTGTTGAGGTGTGCAAGTCTTTATATTGATAAAAGAAGACAGTGAACTAGCAGAAAAGTTGGCACCGCTGGACAAAATGTTTAGCGGCAGTTTGTCCGCCTAAACGTCTGAGTTCAAATGCTGCTTGGGTCAACTATACCTTTCATTCTTTTATTCACTGGGGTCGATGTAATCGACGTGATCTCTCTTCAAAAACTGCTGGCCTTCTGCCAACATTTGAAACCAATATTATCAAGAGCACTCAGAAAGCGAAAAACCCCTCCAAAGTAACACCTAATTCCTCTCAAAATCGAAGATGTTTTTTGTGATGAGAATATCTGAAATAAACTCCATTGCTCTCACAAGCGAGAATACTAAAAATGAACCCGATAGCTCTCAAAAATTAAGTAACAAACAATCCTTGTCCGGTACCGGATCGATCCTTAAATCTAATCAGTTCGTGTCAGTCACGAGACCAAAGATCCTTGAAAGTTTCATTCGAATCCATCCAGCGGTTTTTGCGATATCTTGTCCACGGGCAAACAAATACGACTGAAAACAATACCTCCGCCAAATCGAAGGTGTATGTAATAAAAGAAAGTAGTCAGAATTTAGAAGAATATCATTTATTGAACGCTTTCATTCCTTTCAAGAATTCTTTATGAATGTTGGACTGTGGAAAATTTTATATATTTTTGAGTTCGTTGAAAAAAGTCAACAATCCAATGAGTTCTCTTCGGTTTTGGAAAAACAATATTTATATGGACCAATACTTCAAGTCCATACCCCCACCAGTTCACCTCCGTAGTTCTTGATATTTCTATTATCTAAGTGTCCTCCTCTGTGTTGAAGAGAATAGCTGCCACCAGCAACACCTCATCAATTTCTGGGGGAACTTTACCTATTCTTACCCTGGCCGAACGTTTGCCACAAGAGGTCGGTATCAGCGCCCACTCTGCTGATCTCAAAGGCACAGTGGTGTATTTCTTCGCTCCTTCTTCATTCACAAAGCGTACCTCCACTGTGCCGTATTTCCTTTCTCTGGTATAGTACGTGACTACGTTCTTAATTTCTCCGAGGCACTCCTCGACCGCTGCTATTTCCACCTTTTGTGATGCAATCTTTCAATGTTACTTTTTCCGATCTTTCTGTTACTTCTTTCGGAGCGTGGGCGTTAACCTCAGGCTATCTCTCTCCTTTCTTAATAAATCATTGTATTTTTTTCCTCTTTCAATTTTATTTCTTTGACTTGAAGTCCCTCCGCTGACGGGCTTTTGCCAGTCACCGCATCATAACTGCCCGCTTGCACTGCTGGTGTACTTTCCATATTATTCACAACGTCACCCATAAATGGCGAAGAAAATTAAAAAAACGGTAACAAGTTCAACAAGTAAGAACAATCCAACAATTCAATAATTAACAGTTAAACAAAAACGGAACTCAGAAGGAGCGTATACACTTCCAACTCACTAACTCAAACAGAACACTAACGACAGCGGGCTAACGAGTTTGCCAGCTCGCCGCCTTGAGAACATCATTAATAATGTCGAATGATTATTTGGTCTGATTCATTTGGAAAAGGAATAATTTGAATAACTTCTCATATTTTAAAAATATATTTAGCCATTTATTTTGGGTAAGAATTTTAAATGAAAAATGTATTTCCATTTCTTTCCGATATCTGATATTTGCACATATTTCTATAGCTTTGATCAATGGAATCTCAATAATTCTATTTGTTTCGGGGATGCTGTCTGTTTACTCACAAATATATAACAGGGATAAATTTCCAACAGGGCAAAGTTCAAGATGAATGCCAAGGCAATGATAGAGCTCAATAAATTTTATTTACTTCATTGTTACCTTATATATATATATATATATATATATTATATATATATATATATATATATATATATTATATATGTTGCTTCACCACATACCGAAATTTAGAAATAGCAGTAAAATACTATTCTACTACCATAAGATATCTCTCAGACAGCAATACTGGGAGATATGTTATGGTAGTAGAATAGTATTTAACTGCTATTTCTAAATTTCGATATGTGGTGAAGCAATTTTGCTGGACCCTAATTATAATTATGCTTATAATTATAAAATTTATATATATATATATATATATATATATATATATATATATATCACGTGATCACGTGACCAACCAGACCATCAGATATTGTTACACATGTTGTTACACATCGCTGGTCACAATGCGTTTGCATTGTTTTACCCTTCGAATGACGCCACCCCGCTGGCTAAGCGAGCAGGCCAACAGAAGAAAGAGTGAGAGAAAGAGTGGTGAAAGAGTACAGCAGGGATCACCACCCCCTGGCGGAGCCTCGTGAAGCTTTTGGGTGTTTTCGCTCAATAAATACTCACAACGCCCGGTCTGGGAATCGAAACCGCGATCCTGCGACCGCGAGTCCGCTGCCCTAACCACTGGGCCATTGATCCTCCACACACACACACACACACACACACACACACACATATATATATATATATATATAATATATATATATATTATATATATATATATATATATATATATATATATATATATATATATATATATATATATATATATATATATATATATATATATATATATATATAATTGATAAAGATATTATTATTAATTTTAAAAAAATAAGTACCCACTGAGCATCAAATGACAATAAAAGTAAAATTATTAGTTTATAATCAGAGTCAAAACGGCTCAAAAACAACATTTATCACTTATACTCACTGGGGAATTCGAGGAAACGAGTAAATATAAAAGCTAACTTTCCAATCGCGATTAAAAATCGCAAATTAATTTGCAGACGTATTCAAATCACGTGATTTCGAACTTTGTGATAAAGCATTTTGTGGTCATCAGTGAAAATTTGGGTTACTATGTGCGTATTGACCATTTCAATGCAGCAGCAAATTCAAAAATGGACGAAGTGAATAAAATTTTTAAAAATATATAAAGATATGGCCCAACAGCTTCGTTTAGAATTCTGTCTGTCTCTTCGGTTCTCTCCCTTGCGCTTCTCTGTCTGTCTCAGCTCTCCTCTCTAAGCTCTCAATCTCTCTCTGAGGGCATAGAGGCTTTCTCTATCTTCCTTCAGCACTCAGTATCTCCTCTTCCTCTTCTCTCTTGCTCTCTTCTCTTGGCTCCCAATCTCTCCTTAAGTGCATGGACGCTCTCTTTCTCTATTACCCCCCTACCCCCCTATTGCACTATTGGATTAATATAACTTAATATAATTAGATAGATAGATAGATAGACAAAATATCTCTCCTCTTCCTCTTCTCTCTTGCTCTCTTCTCTTGGCTCCCAATCTCTCCTTAAGTACATAGACGCTCTCTTTCTCTATTACCCCCCTACTATTGGATTAATATAACTTAACATAATTAGATAGATAGATAATATATCAAGAATGTCCAGAGCTTGGAAACGTGATGAACTGGCGTGGTTCCTGCGAGGATGGCAATGCGCTGACGGAGAAAGTCCAAGTAACATAATTGCGGCAGCACTAAGGAACAAAGGATTCAAAAGGACGTCAGCACAAATAGAGCGGAAGAGGCAAGAGTTCGTACGCTCATACGCACTTGTCAGATCGCACATAAACACACTGGATGCCATTTTTAACAGCGAAAAACGCGAACAAAGTAAAGATGGCAAGGATGGAGACGCGGGCGCAGATGAGGAGGGTCACCCCCACCTGGTGGACGCCCAGGAAGAAAGGCGAGAGGCCTGCCCGGGAGGTGAACCCAGGTACGGATGCTCCTACCGGCACCAAAAGCCATGGACATGGAGATGAAGAGGCCAAAAAAAAGAGGAAAAACTGAAGCTAAAACTCAGACAAAGCCAAGGGGCAAGACAGCCAGGGATAGAGGCAAACCTAACTGTCCATATGCCAAAAAGGATGGAAACAAGCAGCGCACACGGGTATGTAGGTTCTACCTGAGAGGTGCCTGCCGGCATGGAGAGGAAGGTGCAGGCTGCCGCTTTGCACATCCGGGACCCTGCCACAGAAACCAACCACCGAAAGGAAATGGGATGGACCACGCATCACCGGCCCCAAAACGGAGGTACGCAGATGTGGTGCGTACCACAAACCACCAACGTGTTGTTGAAAGGGCAGCTGCTGAGCAGGAATCTTTTTTGTGCATGGCACAAAAGATTGTACAGCAGCTAACCTGGCTCCATCAGGCTCAGGCTCGCAGATGGAACTGCCCACGGTTCACAAGACCGCCACAGCAGATGGACCCAGGGTGGACACCACCGGCAACAGCATACACCTCACCTCGATGCTCCTACTGAACATCAGAGGACTACTAACACACAGTAACAGGACAAAAGTCCCGTTCCTGAGAGACTTTGTCGCATGCAATCAAGCCTTATGCATAGCACTCACAGAAACGCATCTGAAACCGGACATAGCAGATGCGGAATTACACATACCACAGTATGTTGTACTACGGACCGACAGGAAAGAAAGAAGTCATGGAGGAGTTGCTATGTACATCCGTGGGGACCTCACACCCCAGGTCCTTTTGTCATACTCAAACTCGGTGTGTGACACACTAATTGTACACATAAGGCAACTTGATGTAGTTGTGTGTGCTACATATCGCCCTCCAGATGCCCCAAGTCATATGGGCAAGTTTGAGGACTGCCTTTTAAAAATAGAAGAAGTTCTAACCACATTAGAACAACACATAAGTGTACTTCTCATGGGAGACTTCAATCTACCGAATGTCAGATGGCCCGAGGGCCTTTCTCTCCCAGGAATGACAAGATGTGAACGAGGACAGGCGAGGTCCCTCCTGAACCTCACCAACACCCTGTACATGGAGCAAGTAATACTCCAACCAACCAGAGCGGGTAACACACTGGATCTCTGCTTCACAAATAATATGGATCTCATCCATAATGTGAAAGTGACACCGACACTACTCTCGGATCACAACATGATAGAGCTGACCATGTACGGGCCAAAAGAGAGCACGGACATGCAGCCTACAAGAAACCCTCAGAGTCTTTCCAGCTTGAACTTCAATAAGGCAAACTGGAAACAAATTGAGAAAGAGATCCTCAAACAAAACTGGCCTGAATGTCTCTCCTCGCCGGACATCGACATGATACTTCAACAATTCATGTCTGTAATGCAAGCCATATGCTACAAATGTGTCCCAGAGAGAAAGGCCACTGTACACAAGAACAAAATCCCCAGAGAGAGAAAAATTTTAATGAGACGGCGCACAAAAATCTCAAATCGCCTAAACAAACAAATTGAAAGCAGTGAAAAGTCCCGCCTGAAAATAAAACTTGGAAATTGAAAATTGTCTGCAACTCTCCCATGAGAAGGAAAGAGCAGACAAAGAAGCCTGGGCTATAGACAACATAAAAACTAACCCCAGAGCTTTCTACAGGTATGCCAAAGAAACAGCTACGGTGCACTGTAGGATAGGGCCACTCCTTGAAAAGGATGGCACACTCACAGGAAAACCAATGAGGGTAAGTGAAATACTGAATGAACAATTCAAGAGTGTTTTCACTCCACCCCTTGGGCATTTCCAAATCAGCAATCCAACTGACTTTTTTACCACTGCAGACATAGAATCAGAGGCGGCGACGTTAAATTACATCGATATAAAGGAAGATGATGTAATAAAGGCTATAGATGAAATGAAAATAGACTCAGCTATTGGCCCCGATGGATTCCCGGCAATCCTCCTAAAAGTATGTAAGAGAGTCTTAGCAAGACCACTGCAGTTCCTCTTTCAGAGCTTCCTTGCAGCTGGCAAACTTCCAAGAAAACTGAAGGAAGGTAAAATATGCCCTATTCATAAAGGAGGTAGCAGAGCGGAGGCCAAGAACTACAGACCTATCTCTCTGACCTCACACATCAGCAAGGTCATGGAACGAATAGTCAGAAGGAAACTAATCACCTTCCTTGAAGAAAATGACTTGCTGCCTGACACCCAACATGGTTTCCGACCAGGAAGAAGCTGCTTAACTCAGCTCCTGCAGCACTATGACTGGGTGCTGAAACAACTGCTCAACCACTCAAATGTGGTAGTCATATATCTCGACTTCGCAAAGGCCTTCGATAAAGTCGATCATGGAATGATATGTCACAAACTGCGTGATCTTGGCATAGTTGGAAAACTAGGAGAATGGCTTCACGACTTTCTGAAGAATAGAAGTCAGGTGGTAGTAGCCAATGGGGCCACTTCCATTAGCACGCAAATAGTGAGCGGTGTTCCACAGGGCACTGTTTTGGGACCACTACTGTTCATAATGGCCCTCTCAGACATGCCCTCAGCCACGCGGAGAGCCACGATCACAAGTTATGCAGATGATACAAAAGTTTCACAGGCAATACAGAACCCTGAAGACACTAGGCACCTGCAATATGAGCTGGACGAAATATACAAGTGGGCTGAAAAGAATAGCATGCAGTTCAATGCTGAAAGGTTTCAAGCTTTATACTATCAGCATGCAAAACTGAATGCAATACCCAAGGAATACACTGGACCCGGAGGGATTGCAATCCCAGAGGCACAATCAGTGCGTGACCTGGGTATTCACATGAGTGATGACGCGACCTTTCATGTACATGTTGCTAAACTGACAGTGAAATGCAGACGGCTGGCTGGATGGATTCTTAGAACCTTTAGAACAAGAGAACAAGAAACCATGATGGTCCTCTGGAAGACACTTGTCCTAAGTCACTTTGACTATTGCTCTCAGCTATGGTCACCATCCAGTGTCAAGTTGATCACAGAACTTGAGGCGATCCAACGAAGCTACACGAAGATAGCCTCTATGCAGAATGTAAGCTACTGGGAAAGACTCAAGAGATTAAAATTATATTCCCTGGAGCGTAGGCGGGAAAGATATGCCATAATATACATCTGGAAGATCCTGGAGGGAAGTGTCCTGAACTTTGGCATCGAGAGTTACGCAAACGCCAGAACTGGGCGCCACTGCGTGGTGCCTAGGACTCCAAACTTGCCATCAAGATGTAGGACAAGATTCTGTGATAGCCTGGGCTTCCGAGGCCCACAGCTCTTCAATATCCTCCCGATGAACCTGAGAGACCTGCATGGGGTGGATACAGATGTCTTTAAAATGGAGCTGGATCTCTTCCTGTCAGGTGTCCCAGATGAACCAACTTCACGGCAGGAGGGGCAGATGAGGGCAGCTGCATGGAACTCTCTCATGCACCAAATAGCAGTTGCTAGAAAGCCTCCATGAAGTGAAACCAAGTAGCAACACCAAATGGCGGTGCCCCAGCATGGCCACAGCTCATAAGCTGAAACTGGAATCAATCAATCAATCAATCAATATTATTATAATAGAAAATAAGTGGCCATCTAGCATAAAATAACCATGTGTGTGTGTGTGTGTCTGTCTGTGTATATGTGTGCATGTGCTTGTATGTGAGTGCGTGTTCGTCTGATTATCTATCTATCTGTCTATCTATCTATCTATCTATCTATCTATCTATCTATCTATCTATCTATCTATCTATCTATCTATCTATCTATCTATCTATCTATCTACCTGAGAGTCTGTGTGGTAAGTAGCTTGGTAACCAGCCACATGGTTCCGGATTCAGTTCCATTGAATGAATATATATATATATATATATATATTATATATATATATATATATATATATATAATATATATATATATGACAGGCTTCTTTCAGTTTCCGTCTACCAAATCCACTCACAAGGCTTTGGTTGGCCCGAGGCTATAGTAGAAGACACTTGCCCAAGTTGCCGCGCAGTGGAACTGAATCCGGAACCATGTGGCTGGTAACCAAGCTACTTACCACACAGACTCTCAGATAGATAAATAGATAGATAGATAGATAGATAGATAGATAGATAGACAGATAGATAGATAATCAGACGAACACGCACTCACATACAAGCACATGCACACATATACACAGGCAGACACACACACACACACATGGTTATTTTATGCTAGATGGCCACTTATTTTCTATTATAATAATATCTTTATATATTTTTTAAAAGTTTAAAATTTTATTCACTTCGTCCATAGTAACTTCGAAATTTCGGTATGTTTGGCCTTTATCAGACGATGACACATTGGAGATCATCGTCGCTTTATATAGTCTCCGGTATTTCTAATTTTTCCGAGGTATGTGGAGCTCTTTTGAATAATAATTAGGCTTTTATTATCAAATATTTAAGAGCGTAATGTGGTGCAAATGAACCGTTTTTATTGCTTCATATGTGTGGATATGTATGTGTACAGATAGATAGATAGATACTCTTCTACTTGTTTTAGTCATTTGACTGCGGCCATGCTGGAGCACCGTCTTTAGTCGAGCACATCGAGCCCACGACTTATTCTTTGTAAGCCTAATACTTATTCTATCTGTCTCTTTTGCAGAACCGCTTAGTTACGGGGACGTAAACACACCAGCATCGGTTGTCAAGCGATGTTGGGGGGGGGGGCGGACAAACACACACATATGTGTTTTTCTCTCTCTGTGTATCTTTCTGTTGAAGAGCGTAGGCTCGAAACGTTAAAGACTTGTTTTATTTATATTTCCTGAGCGCCATACTAATACAATTGTTCGTTTGTTTTCCACCTGCCTTCGTCTTTTGTTTATTTTCATAAAGCTTCCCGTTATATATATATATATATATATATATAATATATAATATATATATATATACATATACATATATATATATGTATATGTATATGTGTGTGTTTGTCCCCCCAACATCGCTTGACAACCGATGCTGGTGTGTTTACGTCCCCGTAACTAAGCGGTTCTGCAAAAGAGACCGATAGAATAAGTACTAGGCTTACAAAGAATAAGTCCCGGGGTCGACGTGCTCGACTAAAGACGGTGCTCCAGCATGGCCGCAGTCAAATGACTAAAACAAGTAGAAGAGTATCTATCTATCTATCTATCTATCTATCTATCTATCTATCTATCTGTACACATACATATCCACACATATGAAGCAATAAAAACGGTTCATTTGCACCACATTACGCTCTTAAATATTTGATAATAAAAGCCTAATTATTATTCAAAAGAGCTCCACATACCTCGGAAAAATTAGAAATACCGGAGACTATATAAAGCGACGATGATCTCCAATGTGTCATCGTCTGATAAAGGCCAAACATACCGAAATTTCGAAGTTACTATCGACACTATTCTTGTTAAAGAATAATATGTACTCCACAAAAAGCGTTGAATAATACTACTACAGTTTAATTGGATTTTATTTGCTTTAACTCCATACACACACACACAGTAAGATGAAGATTCAGATAGAATCAAGTACTTGAAAAGGCCTGCTCCAGGTATGGTTGGTAATCTCTGTGGTCCCAGCCTATGGTTGGTGAGTGTCGAAGTATCAGATAGGATATTTCGGTTGTATACACAGAGAAAAACAACGCTGTGAGTATTTAGCGCCTAAGGGGCTGGTCTAAATTACACGTTACTTGGATTAGAAAGTTGTTGGTATACAATTGGGTATGCGACAAGCCGTAAACTCTCTTGGTCCATTATAATTAAATGAATAATAACATACGATGGATGGGGACGGGGTAAATTACCTGCATCAACTTGCTATAAATGCAGGTAGTAATTTTACCTTGTACTTATTCTTAGTGCAAGTTTTGAAGAGTGCAGTTCGATTTTAACAGTTGTTTTTTCAAAGCTATACTGGAACTGGCAAGGGAGCATATTAGGCATATTTTGTTTTATTCGTTCAATGAAAGCAACAATGCAACGGAAAGTGTGAGGAATTTTAATGCAGTATGTGGGGATCGGACAATAAGCGTGAGCCAGCGTCAATGGTGGTCCCAGAAATTACGAACCGGAAACTACAGCCTAGAAGTGCTTCGTCCTGGAAGATCTGTAGAGCTCGACGAGGACGTCCTGCAAACCCTGGTGGAACAAAATCTCATCGTAAGTGTTGAGGAACTAGCAAAGAAATTTCTATTTAGTCATTCAACCATTCATCGACACCTGCGTGCCATCGGTAAAGTCAGCCCAATCTTCCGAGTTCTTGTACAGGGCTTAGAAAAACTGAAAGACCGCTGCAAGAAGCATAAATACACCCCCACACACATAACTATGAATACATACGTATGTCTGTCTGTATTTATGTATCTGTGTTTATGGTTATACTCCGTAGATTAGCAGTTTCATGCACAGACGACGTTGTAAAGGCATATCGGTCTTACATAGGAGCACTTGAATTGATATGATTGACTAAATCCACAATGGCAGAGCTCCTGTATGGCCACAGTCCGATGCCTGAAGCCAGCAAGGAATAAGTGTGGAAAATGCAACATGAAACGAAAGTGAGCAGATTTGTTACATTGATAGGTTCATATTCAGATGCAGACAGTACGTTACATTCTTATGGGAAATATTTTACTATCTTCAATATGTTCTCACCATTTGCAAAGGTTAACACTATTAGCAATATCTTTAAATTATTCTTATTGCTAACGTTGAGTGTTTCTATTCAGCACATTCAAACACATCACGCATTGTCTATGAAAGAAAAATTTTCTCATAGGTACAAACTTACACAAGGGAAGAGATAGAAACGACTGGATCGGCTTTATTGTACTAGTAATTTTTATTGAGTCTACAAACGAGCGGATAAGAAAGCTGTACATAATATTTAGTTGAAAGAGATCGACTGCTTCTGTGATTCGCTGACTAATCTGGAAATAATAACAATTCCTAACATAGGTCTGATAACATATTTTAAAGAAGGAAACCTATTTCTTTATTACCCACAAGGGGCTAAACACAGAGGGGACAAACAAGGACAGACATAGGTATTAAGTCGATTACATCGACTCCAGTGCGTAACTGGTACTTAATTTATCGACCCCGAAAGGATGAAAGGCAAAGTCGACCTCGGCGGAATTTGAACTCATAACGTAGCGGCAGACGAAATACCACTAAGCATTTCGCCCGGCGTGCTAACGTTTCTGCCAGCTCGCCGCCTTCCTTTTAAAGAAGGAAACCGTGTATCATATCGACACCCATGCTTAACTGAAAATTATTTTGTGATGCTAAAATGAGTGAAAAAGAGACTCCGCCAAAGCCGGAATCGAAATTAGAACGTCAAGGTACGCAACAAAATATTCGTAAAATTTCTTATCGACCGTTCTACCAATTTTGCAGTTCTCTCTCTGAGAATGGTAATGGTAAATCTAATGCAATTAAAGCACAAGTCTGTTACAATATTTCCAAACACTGAATTACAGAAACAAATGTAATTATTATTTCTCTTCCGATTCTTAATATAATTAATTAACTTACCTTTAAGATTCTTTATTGTAATAAAGTTGCTTGACAAGTAAACTTCAGTTATAATTGAAGTTCGATCAATCTGAAGTGTATTTTCGGTCGTATAATTTCGTTTTTAATGCAGTTTTAATAAGTGGGCTTATAGTTGTTCTTTTTTTCTCTTTGTTTTCACAATTTTAGACGAAAGTTAGAACACAGGTTTTGGGAAGCCAACTAAGTTCTTATACGCAGATTTTCAAAATTCTGTTCTTATGGCAAATATATTACAACGCCACTTTTTGCCACTTCTCTAGCAGAAAGCCAGCAACTTGAGTTTGTTTCCCCGCTAGTTCTATTAGTTGTTGTCAGGCTATTTCAGTTTTCTCAAAAATATTCTTCAATTTGATGTATTCTGTTGTTTTTCCTTCTCCTTAAAACACTGCTATTAAAATGATCAGTTCTACCTCGACGTATCGTTAGCTTCCAGTCAACTCCTGGACACAGATGCTCGCAATTATATCAGTAGAAACGCCCCACATATATTTATATAGTTACTAAGTGAACAAAGGATTTTAACTTCTTATTATAATATACAAACAACCTTCAATTTATTGATTTCTTTCGTTTTACAATGAATAATATATTCTTAATGCAGTCGGAGTATGTGTGGTTAACGATATAAGGTAAGCAATGACAGGGAGGTGTGATTAGCTTTATATTCTGGCTTATGTAGATAATGTATCCGAGAAAGGCATGAATGTCGCAAAATCCCATTTAAATAAGCAAATTAAATTAGCTAAATTTTTTATTGTATTAAATTTCAATATTTTATCCCTTTTTCAGATATGGTCAACGTAACATTTATTTGTTTACGGCGCTGTAAACAAACCAACGCTGGTTGATACTCGATGGTGAGGCATAAGCATAAACACATACACAGAAACACACACGCACACACACAGACACAGACACACTCTCTATCTCTCACACACACATACTCTCTCTCTCTCTCACACACAAATACTCACATATACGACGGGCTTCAAAACAGTTTCTGTCGACTAAATTAACTCACAATGCTTTGGTCGACCCCAGTTCTGCAGTAGAATACGCTTACTCAAGGTACAGTGTAATAGGATTGAACTCCAAACCACGCGCTTAACCTCACACATAAGAAGGAAAACATCGCAGGATGAAGATTTGGCTAAGTTTCTTTTAATTGTCTTTTCAATGTTTTCCTTAACGCTGAATTTATGCCAGACCCACAGAGATAACCGCCATCACCACTCATTCTTTTCTTGGCAATGGATTGTATAAGCCTACATTATATAAATGCGTTTAAGATGACGATAAACCGAGAGAGCTTTGGTTGCTATTTCTACGAGTGATTACGTAATGCTTCCTTGTAGGATCGTAATTATGTTGTTTAGTTCCAGATCAGCCCTCAATGATCTGATCCATGAATACTATCCAGCCTTTTTGTCTACCTAAGATTATATTATGAGAAGTGTCCTTGTCTACATTTAAGATAAGTGTGTGGCAGCTATTTCTGGTAGACTGAGTGACTGCTTAGAGGATCCATCATTAGCTCATAATATAGTAATATTTGGAGAATGAGGGCTTCCAAAGGAACCTGACGGCTATTTTTGTCAATTGGCCTAAAAAATGAAATATCCACGAATTACTTCTATTTAATTGAAATTATACCTCTCATTAGAAAAAAAAAAATTTTTTTTCTTCTGATTACGGGTGTAATAGCATTACAGCGGTAACGAAAATCAAAAAAGGTAAGGGAGAAAACTCAGAAATGCTACTGTTTATAGCTCGCTCAGAGATTTGATATAAGGCTAGAGATGAGAGCGATGATCTTCCTCGCAAATACTAATAGGACACAGACTGTGTGTCGTTAGCCAGCGGGAGGAGATGTCTTCCTGGGGCTAAAAACAACATTAGCACTGTCTTGTATAGGACGCCACATTTAGTTGGCAAATATATTTTACGATTCCGTACTGTTACTGTTTATATCTCGCTCAGAGATTTAATATGACATATCTCTTTCTTTTACGAGATCAGCGACAAAGACCCGCTTGAAAAGAATGAGTTTTCATCACTAGCCAATGATTAATACACGCTGAGGAGGGGTAACCAGCCAGAAACTTGTGTCCGTATGTATCATGAAAGGCTAGAGACGGGAGCGATGACCTTCCTCGAAAATACTAATCGGACGCAGAATGTGTGTCGTTAGCCAGTTGGAAGAGATGTCTTCCTGGGGCTAAAAACAACAGTAGCACTATCCTGTATAGGACGCCACATTTAGTTGGCAAATATATTTCAGAAATGTTAAATCTATTAAAAATTAAGCGGCAACATTTAGTAAAACATGAGTGTGATTAATGTCAGGCATGGTGATAATTCCAGGGCGAGTTCCAGTATTATTCGTCCTCTTCAATATTTCAGTCTATTATATCCCTTTTAGCTCACTGCATTATGTTAGTCTGCACTTGAGCATACGAATTTAATATACAAGTGGTGTCCCAGGGAAAATTTTGCAGTAAGATCAATTTGTTTTTAATTCTGTGAATTTGTAGGAGATGTATAATCTGAAATGTAATGGTCAGTACGTTAATGTATAACGCCCTTGTATTGAATCTCACTAATAACACTGGTCAGCGCAAAGAAAATGCTGTGGACAAAATGATATCCGAATATTTTCATGACTAACATTAAAAGTGGTCGTTGATAGAAGGAACCAGTAATTTCATCGTGACCATCCTTCTTATTTGGCTTCATGTCCATCGTTTTGCAAGGTTGTATGGCGTAATTAGAGGGATATCGATCTCGTAGTGGCTTACCTCAACTTGTTATTAACAGTGAGGAATTAAAATTGCTGGATGGATTTCATTTTTAAACTGTAATTTCTGTGAGCGACAGAAACAGTATTAGTTCAAAATATCAATCACGTAAAGCAGTGCGTCGTTGGAAGCCTACCAGACTCCAGTATTAATATCAGGATAGCATCTCTTATAGATGTATAGTGTTAAAAACACAAATTATTTAAAAATACTTAGTCTACTTCTGATATACATGTGTGTTGTTTTAACACTGTACGTCTATAAGAGATGGGTTCTCGAGGCGAATACCTCAGTTTATGGGCTTTCAATAAAATGTATCTGCTTTAAGCATGATACACAAATTGCTTATTTATACGTATATTTGCATAAGGTTATGATGTGTCATAATTTTATATATTTGGGGTGGGGGTGGGGAGGCGGTGAGCTGGCAGAAACGTTAGCACGCCGGGCGAAATGCTTAGCGGTATTTCGTCTGTCTTTAAGTCCTGAGTTCAAATTCCGCCGAGGTCGACTTTGCCTTTCATCCTTTCGGGGTCGATTAAATAAGTACCAGTTACGCACTGGGATCGATGTGATTGACTTAATCTGTTTGTCTGTCCTGTGTTTAGCCCCTTGTGGGTAGTAAAGAAGTAGGTATTTCGTCTGCCGCTACGTTCTGAGTTCAAATTCTGCAGAGGTCGACTTTGCCTTTCATCCTTTCGAGGTCGATAAGCTAAGTACCAGTTGCGCACTGGAGTCGATGTAATCTGCTGCCCGCCCCTAAGTTTTCAGGCCTTATACCTAGAGTAGAAAAGAATATATTTGGTGGGAGGCTATTGAAAGATCAATGTTAAAGGAACGCCTTGTCTAGCAATGCACTCGTATTGAGAGATGCATTATGAGTTATATGAATAAAATCTTAAGAAAGTAAGCAAAATAATTATTGGAAATAACGTAAAAATGTAGTAAAAAATCGCTGAATGAAACGGCCAAAAATCCTGACAAAGAATAAACCGCAAAAAAGTTATTGAAAACTCAGGAGAGAAATTACAGGGAGGGTGTGAATTAGGTGATTATAGAATCATTATGAAGTTAAAATTTTAGAATAATCAGTAAAAAAGTATTTTACGAGTAATAAATACCAGATCAACTCTTCTTAACCACTTCAAAGATTTGATTACGTAGAGTGAGCTTGCCGATTCTATTTACTTATGCTAAAACTACCTCAGGCTATTACCAATCTATGGTATTTTATTTAACACGAAATTAATTCTCATTGTTGTGTTTTTCGGGGTTTTGTGGCTTCATTTTGAAATATGAATATTTAGGAATATGACGATGAAGCGCCAAATTGCGAGGACACGAATATTTTCAACATATGCAGCTCTTTGCTTTCCAACAGGGTTATAAAAGTGCAAAATACGTTCGGGATATTTTGTACCGTGTACGGAGAAGGTGGTATTACTGAAAGAACGGCACAGAAATGGTTTTCACGCTTCAGTGAGGTGGGAAATTTCCTGTTTAGTTCCATGGGGATCAGTTAAACAAGTTCATTCCCGAGAATCTGTCCCAATCTACTAGGGAATTGACCAAACATATAGAATACTCTCAAAATACGGTCGCCCGATGACCTTCACTGGATGGGAAACTCAGATGAAACGACCTGATCGGCGACAAGGCGTGCTACTTCAACACAGCAACGCACGTCCTCGCATTCTTTAATTTCACCCAAAATGCTATTCTACAGCTTATCTAGGAAGGTCTACGGCCCGATGGCAGACCTTAAAAGTTAAAAAAGACAAAAACAAAAACAAAAACAAAGAAACAAAACAAAAGAACGAAGTTACCCGACAACTCAGCACATGTAATCAATCAATTAGCAATGATTATCTATTAACCAGGCGTTAGTTAGCTGTTTTGCATTCAGCAACCGGAAGTTATAAGTAAATGTTACTCTTTTATTTCCTCGAGATTAATTGAAAAGTTTGTGTATACTTGGACATTTCTTGTTCGAACTTGTTATTTCACTTAAGTTTCAGTGCGTTTTCCTTTCTTAGTTTCTTCAAGAAGAAGATTTATGTCAATCCTTATACTTCATTAAGCAGTCTTTAATTTGTTTGTCCTTTACATGTTTCACTCTTTGGACAGTGGTCATGCTGGAGCACTGCTTTCAAGTGTTTAATCGAACAAATCGACTCTAGTATATATTAACTCTGCTACCTATTCTCTCGTCTCTTTTATCGAACTGGTATGTGACTCTGTGAAAATTTCCTAGGCAACAAGAGATCTCTAGAGTTTAGATATGGCGTGAAATGTCGTCTAGACTCCTACGCTGCAACGGGTTGCCGGATGTCACTAAAAGTCCACTTCCTCGATTCAGATCTGAACGTTTTTGCAGAGAACCTTGAATCAGTGTTTGATGAGCAAGGGGAACGCTTTCATCTAGATATTGAATCGATGGATATCAAGGATTTTGGAATGCAGGAATGCTATCTGACTACTGTTGGATGTTGTACAGGGATGAACCTGAGACAAAACACAATAGAAAGTCCAAATCCCAAAGATTTTAAGTTGTTATGCATTTGAGTGTATCCTAACTTATTTGTACACAATAAATTTAATTTTGTACAATAAAAAGCCATGAAACTATCGTATCTTGTATCCAATATACTTTATATAGACATGCTTTACGTATCCTATAAGTTAAAACAGCAGGTATCATTAACATGAAAATGTGACCTGATAGAGGAAATCAGACTTCAGATTCGTAATCAGAATCAAAAATTAACTAAGAAAAGTCAGTCAGCAACTCTGATGATTAAGAAAGGTTTCATTTTGTTGACCAGTGTAATTCCTGTTCCTTTATTCATTCACATCTCAATTTCGAATGATTCTATTGCTATTATCCCTAAACTTTGGCCCCTAAAAACAAATATCACATAACTTACTACAATTCAAATGCAATATTTTCTACTTCTCCTCTTCATCTCCCTAATCTCCACCTCTACTATCACCTCCATTAGTACCCTCATTATTAACCCCTCACTCTTCCTGAACTATCTTTTCTCCTCTCACCATTCCCTGTCTTCATACCCACATAACCCACCGACATTCCCATTCCACCATCTAATACAACTATCTCTTCACATTTAATCATTCCATCTTTGAACTTCTCTTCATTAAGATCTGAAATGTAGATCTTTTCCACCATGATGACGGAGGTTCGTCTCATCCTATGTTGATTGTATCGATTATGGTCACATATTGAAATGAATCACATCGACCAACATTATGATGGATCTCCGAGCCTCCTGAAACACCTGTTGAATTTATAACGCCTTTCTTCAAGCCCTTAATTTTCTCTGTTGTTCGTACTCTCTCTGTATGTAGGATCTATTAATATAAATATCTGTATTTTTATACTTAAAAATTCATCATCTGAAAGTCTCCACCATTTCCTTTCTCTCGTCTTGCGTGTGTCCATAAATAAATATTTTGTATTTGATACCCAAAGCATTATATTTAATATGTTCAATATAATTAATGTAGTTAAATTGTTTATCTGCATACCTGCCTGTCTGTCCGTCTGTCTCGCTCTCTATCATAAATACTCTCTCTCTGACGAGCCACTCCACTTAAGGCCTCACCGGCTTCGGCATTGCCCTACCATCTAGACTCCGTCTGGAACAGCGCAACATTTTCGCTCTACGTACTCGAAGACCTTTCGGATTCAACACAACTCCCCACACAACGTTTAAAAAATATTCTATATTATTTTTTAATTACTTATTTGTTTTATTTATTTTCTGTTACTGATTTATTTATATAATCTTTTTCATTTATATTTTATATTATTTTCAATTTTTATTTTTATTTCTATATTCCTTTGTTTTCTCATGTTTTTATTTTTTAACTTGTATTTTTAACTTAATTTCTTTCACATACACTCACCTTCATACACTCACACTCATACACATTATTTACACATATTTACACACGCCTCCATACACACTCATATAAATACACTCGCACAACAACACACCCACCCAAATAGTTGCCTCCACACTCTAATACACACACATACTTACATACCCACATTGAGGCCTCCCCACACTCAAAGGCACGTCGTCGTGGAACTCCGTCGGTTAGGACGACGAGGGTCCCAGTTGATCCGATCAACGGAACAGCCCGCTCGTGAAATTAACGTGCAAATAGCTGTCCACTCCACGGACACATATACCCTTAACGTAGTTCTCGGGGAGATTCAGCGTGACACAAGGTGTAACAAGGCTGGCTCTTTGAAATATAGGTACAGTAGAAACAGGAAGAAAGAGTGAGAGAAAATTGTGTGAAAGAGTACAGCAGGGTTCACCCCCCACTGCCGGAACCTTGTGGAACTTTAAGTGTTTCCGCTCAATAAACACTCACAACGTCCGGTCTGGGAATCGAAACCGCGATCCTACGACCGTGAGTCCACTGCCCTAACTACTGAGCCATTTCACCTCCACCATAAGCACATATACATATACACACGCTCACACATACACACATATCCATATGAACACCCACAAACTCATACACACTAATAACAACACTAATGTACACACATCCTTGTTATCCCGCCCCTTATGAACTATAACGATAGATATACCACGGAGTGTAATTGATAAATTTACCGGTGAATATGAATAAAATGGTGGGAATGAAAGAAACTCTTCAACTGAAGACACGAGACAGGTTCGAACAAGAAACTGGAGACTATTCTTTCAGCAGTAAGAGAAATAAGCTGATCGATGGATCTTGTAAAAATAAACGGAGACTTGTGCAACTGTAACATCCGGTTGGTGAATGTGAGACATAAATTAACGCTTGGATAATTGAGAATCGTTGATCATTGACTCGTATATTCGTATGTTTACTTTCTCCTAAGAAGCTGTTGTATGAAAAGCATTTTACACGCTCAAGCGATGTTTTATCGTGTAAATCCCGTTGTAATTGAGTTATTAAATAAAGCCAAACAAAAGAACAAAACAAAAAAACGAAAACGGAGAGAAAATATACGCACGCGCACACAAACACATACACACTCAAACACTCACACACACACACGCATGCACTTGCACAGACATATACGCCGAAGGACATACGCCCCCGTGCTGATGAGTGGGCCATCATTTAACTACGTACATTAAAGCGAATTCAATCGAAAGTAATTAATCGAAGGTCTTTCTTCTCCATATCAATAAACAAGTAGCATTGTGGAAACAGTACGGCGTTCGTTCATTTGGACAGAAATCATAATCGATATTTTTGGTCCCCAGTTTTTTCTTACCTTGCAATTATATGTATGCTTATGTAAATCCCACCCCCACAAACACACACACAGACGCGCATATATATATATATATATATATATATATATATATGTATGTATATATATAGATACGTATGTATATATATATATATATATATATATATATATATATATATATATATACATATATATAATATACATATAATATATATATACATACATATATATATAACCAAGAAAAAAAGCAACAAGAATGGATTAGTAGTTTAGTAGTTTAGAGTTTTCCCCTAAAGACATCCCTTGTACTAAACTACTAATCCATTCTTGTTGCTTTTATTCTTGGTTATAATCACCCCACATTATTTTATGGTTAATACCATAAATGAATTCTGGTGCATCTAAGTTAAGTACCATATTCATTTGAATTCATTGGAATTCACTTGGATCTTAATTGTTTTTACATATATATATATAGATATGTATTTATATATATACTAGCAGTATCGCCCAGCGTTGCTCGGGTTTGTAAGGGAAATAACTATATAAGCATTTTTAGAGAGTTATAGCAAAAAAATAGCAAAAAAAATGCTTTAAAAATGGAATAAAAAATGACGGTAATTTTTTTTTAAATCGTTGACTCATCGTAGACTTTTTAGAGAGTTACTTCCCTTATATAATAGCGAAAAAATGCATTAAAATGGAAAAAATGATGGTAAATATTTTTTTAAATCGTAGACTCATCGTAGACGCGCGCTAATACCCAGAAGGGCTCGATATGAATCACGACTATAAGATACCCGGTTTTGGTTAAACTGCACCGCAAAATGTGGGAGTAGCTAGGAATCTAAATCGTAGGAGACAGACACTCACACAACTTCACTTTTATATATATACTAGCAGTATCGCCCGGCGTTGCTCGGATTTGTAAGGGAAATAACTATATAAGCATTTTAGAGAGTTATAGCAAAAAAATAGCAAAAAAATGCATTAAAAATGGAATAAAAAATGATGGTAATTTTTTTTTAAATCGTTGACTCATCGTAGACATTTTTAGAGAGTTACTTCCCTTATATAATAGCGAAAAAATGCATTAAAATGGAAAAAATGATGGTAAATTTTTTTTTAAATCGTAGACTCATCATAGACGCGCGCTCATACCAGAAGGGCTCGATATGAATCACGACTATAAGATACCGGTTTTGGTTAAACTGCACCGCAAAATGTGGGAGTAGTTAGGAATCTAAATCGTAGGAGACAGACACTCACACAACTTCACTTATATATATATATATATATATATTATATATATATATATATAATATATATATATATGTATGTATATACATGCATATATTTCTACTATAGGCCTTGTGTCTATAGTAGAAAATAATATATTCTCTTATTCTTTTCTTTCATTCTTTTATTTATTTCAGTCATTTGACATTTGACAGCGGCCATGCTGGAGCAGCGCCTCTAACCTAGTAAATAGATCCCTGTACTTATTCTTTGTAAGCCTAGTACTTATTCTATCGGTGTCTTTTGCTGAACCACTAAGTTACGGGGACGTAAACACACCAGCATCGGTTGTCAACTGATGTGGTTGGTATATATATATATATATATATATACATACACACACACATATATATATACACAACATATAAATAAATAAATATATAAATATATATATACATAAATCTTATTCATTAAAGTAATTACCATTATAATCAACACATTTTTGCCAACCAGTTACAAGCTGGTTTATGAAATTCTGGAGTTCTGGAGCTGATGAACTCTTTGAACGCACTTTTAGGTTTGATATTTTGAACTCCTTCTCTCGCAGGAAACCGTCAAGGTGCTTGAAAAAGTGATAGTCGGTACGAGAAATGTGTGGGGAAGAACTTCGTAGCCATGTTCCCTAAACTTCTGGACCATCATTAGTGAAACGTGTGGTCGAGCATTGTCATGAAGAATGATTGGTCCTCTTCTGTTGACCAGTCTGTGACGGAGGAGTACCAGTTTTTCGTTCATTTTGACAATTTCATGGCACTATGTCTCTGCAGTAATAGTTTTTCCAGGTTTTAAGAAGTGTTAGTGGATGAGTCTAGCAGAACACCACCAAACAATCACCTTGACCTTCTTTTTGAATAGTTCAGGTTTAGGGAAGATTATCTGTGCTGTAGTTTGGCTTAATCACTGCGAAGAACGTTTTTTATTATTGTACAGACTCCGCTTTTCATCGCAAGATACAATCGGTCCGGTTACGGAGAGGAAGCGACGAGCAAATTTCATACCTGCGCATTTTCTGATTTTCATTCAAATTGTGTGGTACCCATTTGTCGAGCATTTTTGATTTTCCAATCGTATGCAAATAGCTGGAGACAGCTTTCTGGCTAATCTGAAATTCTTTTGCCAGTTCTCGAGTGGTTTTACTTCAATCTTTCTCAATGACAGTCTTTAATTGACCATAATCAATAACAGACGGGCTTCCACTACGCTCACGATCTTGAAGGTTCAGATCTCTACTGTGAAATTGTTTAAACCATTTTCGAGCTGACCATCCACTGGTCATTTCATTATCAAACGTTTCGTTGGCATCACGAGCAATTTCAGCTACTTTACGTCCTGTTTTGAAGTTGAATAGCAAAATTACTTGAATATCGCATTTTGAGAGTTCCATTTCAGATGATTGTAACAACGATGAAAAAATATCAATTTTAATTCAGTGATGCATTTGGACAAGTCTATGTCTGTATTATCAAACTATTGAAAAAAATGTTCTAAAGAAATTCAAAACTCTGCAAAAATCCGGTACAAATTCTTCATGCTTCAAAACGTTGCTTACTTTTTACTCAACCTGATATAATCCCCATGGATAAATCTCTCTGGGGTAGCTCGATATGCTGGAAAGAGTTCGCATGTTTTCCTCAAATTTCAACAGTGAATGCACCGTTGGATAATGTTGCATTACCGATACGGCATGTGACAAAAACAAAAAAATATTTGCGTCTCGAAGGCCTTTGGTCATATTGACGGCTTAATCGGTGATGGTCAGTAACTAAAGATTAATAACAACTTCCTGGACACCGATAACAAAACTTAAACTTATTTGATTCCTCAGCTTCTCAATTCAAACTTATTGATTTAATAGATATAGGTCTGTCATAAATTGTAAACAACAAATAAGATACATTTGTAGCATCAGCCAATTTGTGCAATCATTGGATATCGTAGATTTCTGTTGTCTCTTCTAACTTCATCTGTCTTTTGACTGGCTTCGCTTTTCATCTTACAGTGTGTCCAAAACCCATTTTATTCATCATTTGGTGTAAGGTGGGTTTTGATGGTGTTGCTAGATTAGTCCTTGACGTTTCGATCATGAAACAAGTTGTACTGGGTTACAGCTTTTCTCTATTCTTGTGATTTACAAAGCCATAAGTGAATATGAACAAGTTGCTGAGTAAGTGAAGAAACTATAAACAAAAAATGCTGATTCAGTCACTACTCAGGTGAGCAGTTGTGTATGTGTGTGTGTGTGTGTATCTGTGTGTTTGTGCTTGTATCATTTAAAATATCCATGCGGGCGTGTGCAGAAAGCTATACGCAAACTGGCTACAAGCATAGATAGCACCATCCTACCTGAAACTAAAAGAATAGAAATTACAAAATGAATAACTAAAGGAAAATGACCTACATACTCAAAACTGCGATGAATTACTGTACAGAAAGTAATTCAAAGAAGGGATAATTTGTCCGATCACTGAGAAGAAGAGGAATGAAAAGTTCAAGATGGAATGTCGTAGACACTTCTTTAGTCTAATATAGAATGTAAAAGGAAAAAAAACTTAAATACTCTCGAAAGTGATAAGCCAGGATCCACTGCAATCAGCGTAACTAATATTTATTCTTTAGTTATGAAAGAATCTGGTTCCTTCATTTCATCAATGCTTTGTTCTGCTTTTCGTAGGCGAAGACAATACGATGATTCAACGAGTGTTTTCTATCGATGACGAAGTTTGAGATTTAGGGCAATATTTGAATGGCAAAGAATGACTTCAGACCGGTTACGGTTGCAAGTCACTGTTTACTGCAAAACTACTCTCTGTAGAAAGTACTGAGGTGGAACTGAGCAGAGTATTTTCCCTAGTCGTAATCGGAGACGCCGTAAAGTTGGAAAACTCTTATTTTAAAGTTCACCGAACTTAAAACTTAGTATAAAAGTTTTAAAAAATTCTTTCAATCGTTGCTTGGGTTGGTCGCCAGATGATATTTCTCACGTCAGGGTCAACTGTTTAGCATTAATTTTAAACATCAAAGTTGATATAGAGTAGAGGAAAGTGTTTTAAAAATATGAAAGACAAGTCTATTTTGTTTGGATTAAGATGTTTTATTTAACAACGATATAACTGGATCTCAACGGATCGTGGGAAAAAGTGCAGAAAGATAAAAATTACAACGAATATTACATTCGGAAACTAAATCCGTGAACTTGTCTTTGTGTGTAACAGAATGTTCCAGAAAGTTTACTCAGCATATGGCCAGAAAATATGTAAAGATGTGTGTTTGAGTAATATCGTCCAGTGTCTTACAGGATGAGGAAATATAAACTCTGAAATAAGGAACCGAACAAAACATTTGCACGTATATTGTAAAACCGACTCAGGTGTTTTCTTAAAGAATTTGCTGAACATGCCATAGAAGTAGCAGTGTGGTCGATTAAAAATACTACATCTACACCCGGCAGATGTCTTTCTGTTCCATCCTTAAAAAACTGAAAAGGATATTTTTGGAGTATAAAAATATACAGAGTGCAATGTGTGAAATTACCGTAAGCCTGTGTGAGTGTGGGAATATAGTAAAAGAGTGGGTAGTTTAAATAAGTTACGATAACGGATATTTTTGTTTGAGTGAATTCGTCAAAGAGAAGTTAAAATTGAAGACAATCTTAAGTCTCATAGCAGTTTAGTCTCTCTCTCCCACTATCGCTCTCTTTCTCTCCCTCTTACAAACTCACAAACACTCGTACACGCTTATAATAATTATATCATGGTAGAGTCATTAAAATATCAGATACATTCCTTCAAATTATCTCCTATCACCTTGAAATTACCAGCTCACCTTAGATGTCTTTCTTGGTATACACGAAAAAGTGAGGAACACAATCCGAGTGCCTTTCAACATAAATCTTTCGATCCGAGTTCACCTGGAGATAAACAACACATGCACACTGGTGTATTTTAATTTCACTTTTTAATGTGCTAAGTCCGGATGATTCTGTAGATTTGATACTTAGTTAAATCTTAAAAAGACTATATGGTTAAACATTGCAATTCATCATAGGGTGCGGCA
Source organism: Octopus sinensis (assembly GCF_006345805.1). NCBI lineage: Eukaryota > Metazoa > Mollusca > Cephalopoda > Octopoda > Octopodidae > Octopus > Octopus sinensis. The sequence goes on along the minus strand of NC_043004.1, from coordinate 72,327,609 downwards.
TAGAAGATAAATACCAGTAACATATTGTAAATTTAAATGACACGCATATGTTGTTTATCTCTAGGTGAGATCAGATCGAAAGACTTACGTTGAAAGGTACCCGGATTGTGTTCCTCACCTTTACATGTATACTCCATCTCTGCAAATTATTAATTTAATATACACGTACACACACACACACACACACACACACACACACACACACACACACACATACACACACACACACACACACACACACACATACACTGGCACACGCACGCACAGATACACACATGTGTATTACATCAAAATATTTCATCTCAGATCCAGTGAAGTAGTGCTAAAATCATGGAGGATATGGGCAACGAAAGCTTCTGATACCTAATAATGTATGTTTATTACAATTTCGTAATAAAATAGAGTCAAACAGTGGCATTTTTAATGGCTGATAAACCTGTGAAACGATGAGATGTTTTTAGCCTCAACCAAAAATGTGAGATTAAATCAATTGATAATAAGTGCAGTTTGTTACTGATTTTATCATTCGTTGATCGTGGAGTTAGTACGTTACCTAGCTTCATGGTTACAAGGATCAGCGTTCTTAGACGTGTGCAAATGCACATAGGATTTACACACACACACACACACACATACATTTGTTGTCAATATGACGAAGGCGAGCAGGTAGAACCTTCGAAGTCACTGTTTCGCTTCTCTTTGCAAAAGATTTAAGATTAATAAATACGTTCAATACTAAATGATATAGTGTACTCCTTCAGTTTAACGTTAAATAGTTTTCATAACTTGACAGTAATACAAACATTAATATATATATACAGTAATCCCTCAACTATCGCGGATGTTGCGTTTCAAAACCTCCCGCGATACGTGAAAATCCGCGAAGTAGAAAAAGTACTGTACAGTATATTAAAAAAAATTATAATTTGTTTACATCTTTTTAATCATAAATGTAAAATAACACCACGGACGAATCGATGTAAGCTTAAATAATAAACCGCGATAGGTGAGCTGCGATATTGCGAGGGATTACTCCGTGTGTGTGTGTGTGTGTGTGTGGTGTGTGTGTGTGTGTGTGGTGTGTGTGTGTGTCTGTCTGTCTGTCTGTCTGTCAGTATGTATGTATGTATGTATGTATGTATGTATGTATCTATCTATCTATCTATCTATCTATATACACATATACATGTATGTGTATTTTCCTCTTATTTGCTTTTGATTTAGATTTTACCAATGTCTTGTAGTTTTTAGATATTTTTCCCTCCATTTTTCTCTCACAGGACTCGTGTCTTTTCACTCTCGTTTGCTTCTTTTAGCTCAAGCATTCCTTCTATGTAAGAAAAAACTCACACTCATACATTTACACACACACACATCGATCACACCTTCCACATTTCTCTTGCCTAATTCTCGTTCGTCCCTATATCTTCACACATCCGCGCTTTCATCATGCATGCCAAACAACCACTCACATACCAGTTCCTTATGTGCCATTTACCACACATTAATACTCGTCTATACTTGCACATCAACATTCACCTCTCCTTCTTAACTTCCTTTCATAGAACCGCATTTCCTAACACTTCGTCTGCTTCTTTCTCTCTCACACTGAATACTCGGTTTACGCAGTCCCACATGCTTTTGTCTTTCTTCCAGTAAAGGTCTCACGTCCGTAATGTTAAAACTATTTCTATTCCCATTAAAGCGTTATGTTAATAATATTTACATTGAACCTTGTTCTTCCTATAATAATTTTATTCATCACTTCATTTCCACTATCTCTGTGTCTGTCTGTCTATCCATTTATCTGTGTATATGTGCTATACGTACGTATGTACGTTCATGAATAAGTATGTTTGTAGGTATGTATGTATACAATTATAACGTAATGATACACAACTTCCGGAATAAAGCGTATTCTACTTGAAAAGGACTGAGATGATCAAATCATCTCTAGTATATTCCTGACCTGGAAAAAAAAAGATAAAATTTGTTAAAGACTTATGAAGTTAACTGTATTTCTCAATGATCATGATTAGAGTAACCGTCTGGAAAAGAAAAGAAGGAAAAAATTGTTAAAAATTATATACATGCATTCATAGATAGATAGATAGATAGATAGATAGATAGATAGATAGATAGATATATACATATATATATTAATACATACATACACACATACATATATACATACACACATGCATATGTGTGTATGTATGTTCACACACAAAAAAATATACACGTCTTGCATACACACCAGGGCATACCCATCCATCCATCCTTCCGTCCATCCGTCCGTCCGTCCGTCCGTC